>NC_143022.1:85954284-86146784 GCF_057628025.1 Oncorhynchus mykiss | reverse complement strand
ATCTCTCCCCTCTTCACCATCCCATCTCTCCCCTCTTCACCATCCCATCTCTCCCCTCTTCACCCATCCCATCTCTCCCCTCTTCCCTTCTCCATCGCTCCCCTCTTCCCCATCCCATCTCTCCCCCTTCTCTATCTCTCTCCTCTCCCCCTTATCCATCTACCCCCTCTTCACCCATCCCATCTCTCCCCTCTTCACCCATCCCATCTCTCCCCTCTTCACCATCCCATCTCTCCCCTCTCCCCCTTCTCCATCTACCCCCTCTTCACCCATCCCATCTCTCCCCTCTTCACCCATCCCATCTTTCCCCTCTCCCCCTTCTCCATCTCTCCCCTCTCCCCCTTCTCCATCTCTCCCCCCTTCACCCATCCAATCTCTCCCCTCTTCCCCACCCCATTTCTCCCCTCTCCCCCTTCTCTTCCTTCTTCCCCATCTTATCTCCCCATCTCTCCCCTCTTCACCCCTCTCCCCCTTTTCTATCTCTCCCCTTATCGCCACCATCTCTCCCCTCTTCCCCCTTATCCCCCCTTCTCCATCCCTTCCCCCTTATCTCCCCCTTCTCCATCTCAAACCCTCTCCGCCACATATCCTCTACCGTTGTGGCTCTAATGGTGTCTCCTTACTTACGGATCTCACATCCTTTTATCTCTGCAGACATACTTCAACGATAATATCCTCACCCTGATCCGGACGCTGGTGACTGGGGGAGCCACCCCAGAGCTAGAGGCTCTACTGGCTGAGGAGAACGCCCTGCAAGGGGGCTACAGCACGCCACAGACACTGGCCAACCGAGACAGGTGTCGTGTTGCCCAACTGGCCCTGTACGATGGGCCCTTTGCCGACTTGGGGGTAAGCGAATGTTTAAATGGAGCTGACAGGTTTTGGCACTCGACAGCAGCACCCATCCCGCATGCTTGGCTCCTTGCGGCACTTAATACAAAGTGAAGAACAGAGAACACGCAAAGGGTGCTCTGCTAAGGAGGAGGAAGGAGGGTTCTGGAGTGTGTGTATGTTAGAGCTAAGTGATATGGAAAAAAATCCATATTGCGGTAAATTGACACATTTTGTGCTATAACAATAAATCAGAGATAAATAATAATAAATTATTTTGGAGGGAGGTGCTAGAGCTGGGCGATATGGACAAAAAGTAATATTGCGATAAATGTAACTGTTTTGCTCGATAACAACAAATACAGCAATCATTTATTTTATTCTATGGACAGTTACTTTACAAGCAGCAGGGCTCTAGAATAGTTTTTTTCCAGTGCCAAATAAGACAGCTGAGATGGTAGCCTATGATTCAAAAAGTCAGCTATTTCATCTAACATATCCAGGAAATGCATGATTGATATTTTGATGTGCAACCTCCAGAATGATCAGATTTCATTTAGTCTCTTCAGAGAATTTTCCGACGTCTTTATGCTTATTGACCTATAGGCTGTATTATACACCACCCGAGGAAGTGGGAACTCAAAACCCTTAGCTAGAATTATTAGGCTAATTGATTCATCTGTCATTAAATGTAGCTCATGTCCTTTAAAGACTTTCCAGCCCTAGGATACAGGCCTATTCACTGCAAATGACGCTCTCCGGCCCGCGATGCAACAAAACCTTACTACACTAAAGCCTACTCCCGGTGTAAAGTGGTGCCATGAACTCAATATAAGAGTAACTAGAACAACAGTAGTTACTTTGAAAACTGTATTTTTCCTATAATAGGATTTTGAGCAACGGCCATATGCTTGTGCTTGTCAGAATGCGTCTCTCCCTCCTCCATGCACACAGTGGGGAGAGGGAGGGAGAGTCAGCTGTCAACAGCGAAACGGTGACAGGCATATACTTGCAGAGCAGGAATTACCATAATGCATAGGCTATTACTGTTGACCAAATAATGGTTCTAGAACAAATCAAATCAAATCTAATTTTATTTGTCACATACACATGGTTAGCAGATGTTAATGCGAGTGTAGCGAAATGCTTGTGCTTCTAGTTCCGACAATGCAGTAATAACCAACAAGTAATCTAACTAACAATTCCAAAACTACGGTCTTATACACAGTGTAAGAGGATAAAGAATATGTACATAAGGATATATGAATGAATGATGGTACATTGATATATTTACATCATTTCCCATCAATTCCCATTATTAAAGTGGCTGGAGTTGAGTCAGTGTGTTGGCAGCAGCCACTCAGTGTTAGTGGTGGCTGTTTAACAGTCTGATGGCCTTGAGATAGAAGCTGTTTTTCAGTCTCTCGGTCCCAGCTTTGATGCACCTGTACTGACCTCGCCTTCTGGATGATAGCGGGGTGAACAGGCAGTGGCTCGAGTGGTTGATGTCCTTGATGATCTTTATGGCCTTCCTGTGACATCGGGTGGTGTAGGTGTCCTGGAGGGCAGGTAGTTTGCCCCCGGTGATGCGTTGTGCAGACCTCACTACCCTCTGGAGAGCCTTACGGTTGAGGGCGGAGCAGTTGCCATACCAGGCGGTGATACAGCCCGCCAGGATGCTCTCGATTGTGCATCTGTAGAAGTTTGTGAGTGCTTTTGGTGACAAGCCGAATTTCTTCAGCCTCCTGAGGTTGAAGAGGCGCTGCTGCGCCTTCTTCACAATGCTGTCTGTGTGAGTGGACCAATTCAGTTTGTCTGTGATGTGTATGCCGAGGAACGTAAAACTTGCTACCCTCTCCACTACTGTTCCATCGATGTGGATAGGGGGGTGTTCCCTCTGCTGTTTCCTGAAGTCCACAATCATCTCCTTAGTTTTGTTGACGTTGAGTGTGAGGTTATTTTCCTGACACCACACTCCGAGGGCCCTCACCTCCTCCCTGTAGGCCGTCTCGTCGTTGTTGGTAATCAAGCCTACCACTGTTGTGTCGTCCGCAAAGTGGTAGGCTTGATTACCAACAACGACGAAACGGCCTACAGGGAGGAGGTGAGGGCCCTCGGAGTGTGGTGTCAGGAAAATAACCTCACAATCTACAGGAATGTTGTGTAGCCAAATCACCTAAAATTACCAACGTAAGCAAAATGCTTCGGTTTTTCGTCCCAGCATTGCTGTGTGTGTGTTCTGGAATGAAGAAGGTCTCTTTCCCCAAAACATACAGCAGGATGTATCCAGGGCACTGCAGTTTGACATTTAAAAAAACTTGCATTATTTTGTAATTTAGACAAATGATTGCACTTTATAAGCCAACACACCCTGATGTTGTTTTTGATTTGCCGTTTGTTGTTTTCCAGGATGGTGGTTGCTATGGAGATTTGTTCTGTAAAGCATTGAAGACATACAACATGTTGTGCTTCGGAATCTACAGATTGAGAGACGCTCACCTTGCCACACCTAGCCAGTGTACCAAACGGTGAGACAGTCAGTGTTACATCCACCCATCTCACTTGTCAAGGTGTAACAACATCAGCTGTTTCCCATTATAATATTAGCAGTTATGTGATTATATTATACTGTTTATCGTAGACACTTATGTGATTAGATAACTCTACAAACTAGATGCATTTCGACTTCATGCCTCTAACACAGAACATTTTTAATTTGAAATAAATCTGCTTTGAAATCTTGTAACTGATTAGTTTTCAACCACGCCACATTAGCTTTCTGTGATGTATTTTTTTTTTTGGGCTGTATGACAAAAGGTTTTCTTTACTGCTCTAATTACGTTGGTAACCAGTTTATAATAGCAATAAGGCACCTCGGGGTTTGTGGTATATGGCCAATGTACAGTACATTCAGAAAGTCTTCAGACCCCTTCACCTCTTCCACATTTTGTTAGTTTGGAACCACCAAGACTCTTCCTAGAGCTGGCCACCCGGCCAAACTGAGCAATCGGGGGAGAAGGGCCTTGGTCAGGGAGGTGATAAGAACCCATTGGTCACTCTGACAGAGCTCTAGAGTACCTTTGTGGAGATGGGAGAACCTTCCAGAAGGACACCCATCTCTGCAGCATTCCACCAATCAGGCCTTTATGGTAGAGTGGCCAGACGGAACCCACTCCTCAGTAAAAGGCACATAACAGCCTGCTTGGAATTTGCCAAAAGGCACGTAAAGGACTCTCAAGACCATGAGAAACAAGATTCTCTGGTCTGATGAAATCAAAATTTGGCCTGAATGCCAAGCGTCACGTCTGGAGGAAACCTGGCACCATCCGTACCGTGAAGCATGGTGGTGGCAGTTTCTTGCTGTGGGGATGTTTTCATCAACAGGTACTGGAAGACTAGTCAGGATCGAGGGAAAGATGAACGGAGCAAAGTACAGAGAGATCCTTGATGAAAACCTACTCCAGAGTTCTCAGGACCTCAGACTGGGGCGAAGGTTCACCTTTCACCTTCCAACAGGAAAACAACTCTAAGCACACAGCAAGGACAACGTAGGAGTGGCAGGAGTCTTTGAATGTCCTTGAGTGGCCTAGCCAGAGCCTGGACTTGAACCCGATCAAACATCTCTGGAGAGACCTAAAAATAGCTGTGCAACGACGCTCCCCGTCCAACTTGACAGAGTTTGAGAGGATCTCCAGAGAAGAATGGGAGAAACTCCCCAAATACAGGTGTGCCGAGCTTGTAGTGTCATACCCAAGAAGACTCAAGGCTGTAATCGCTAAATATGCAAAAAAAATGAACATAATGTTTTTTCTTTGGCATTTGTGTGTAGATTGATGAGGAAAAAGATTGATTTAATACATTTTAGAAAAAGGCTGTAACGTAACAACATGTGAAGGTATCTGAATGCACTGTACCATGGCCAAGGGCTGTATTCAGGCACTCTACATTACGTTGAGCCTAAGAACTGCCCTTAGCCATGGTATATTGGCCATATACACCCCCCCCCCCTCCCCTGGCCTTATTGCTTAATTATACATTGACTAATCAGTATTGTTCTGTGTTCTACCAACTCCTATCCTTTCCTTTATACAGGTATGTGATCACCAACCCTCCGTATGAGTTTGAGTTGGTCCCCACAGACCTGATCTTCTGTCTGATGCAGTTTGACCACAATGCGGGCCAGTCTCGGACCAGCCTTTCCCACAGCTCCCACTCCTCCCATTCCTCCAGCAAAAAGAGCTCGTCTGTCCACTCCATCCCCACCACCAACCGCCAGAACCGCAGCAGCAAGGCTCGGGAGGCTGGCCACAAACAGAAGTAGGTGGAGGAGGTGTGTGTGTGTGTGTGTGTGTGTGTGTGTGTGTGTGTGTGTGTGTGTGTGTGTCTGTGTGTGTCTGTGTGTGTCTGTGTGTGTGTGTGTGTGTGTCTGTGTGTGTGTGTCTGTGTAGTATGTGTTCCCAAAAGTTTCCTGTGGGTGTTGTGTCTATGTAGAGTTGTGGCCAAAAGGTGTGTGTCACTGTTTGGTCAGTTATCTCTGTCTGTATGTTTATTGGGGTTTGGGTTTTGTTTCTGAGATTTTGTGCTCAATGTCAACGTCATGTTTGTGCAATGTTTGCTCCATAACCATCAGCATGTGGTCCTTGCTCTGACATCTCTGCCTGCCTCCATAGCTACTGTACCATGATCCAATCAATGGAACTAAGGGGAAACTTTGATGTGCATTGTTTTCACCGACAAACGGTCTTAAAAATTTCCTTCGACCTCATTGAACCTTTATTTAAGCATTATTTTAAGAACGCAAAATATCACCGAAAGATGACAAGGAACAAAGGTCTTTCTAAAACAATCATATGTTGTCTTTGTACCAGGCCGGGTGACGGGCGTGGCAGGCATTTTGTCTCGAGAAGACACGGTACAGTGCACTCGGGAAAGTATTCAGACTCCTTAAACTTTTTCCACATTTTGTTACGTTACAGCCTTATTCTAAAATTAATTTAATTGTTTTTTTCCCCCTCATCAATCTACACACACTACCCCATAATGACAAACCAAAAACTGGTTGTTTAGACATTTTGCTCATTTAAAAAAAACACAAACCTGAAATATTACATTTACATACATATTCAGACCTTTTACTCAGTACTTTGTTGAAGCACCTTTGGCAGTGTTTACAGCTTCGAGTCTTCTTGGGTATGACGCTACAAGCTTGGCACACCTGTATTTGGGGAGTTTCTCCCATTCTTCTCAGTAGATCCTATCAAGCTCTGTTAGGTTGGATGGGGAGTGCTGCTGCACAGCTATTTTCAGGTCTCTCTAGAGATGTTCGATTGGGTTCAAGTCCGGGCTCTGGCTGGGCCACTCAAGGACATTCAGAGACTTGTCCCGAAGCCACCCCTGCGTTGTCTTGGCTGTGTGCTTAGGGTCATTGTTCTGTTGGAAGGTGAACCTTCGCTCCAGTCTGAGGTCCTGAGTGCTCTGGAGGAGGTTTTCATCAAGGATCTCTGTACTTTGCTCCGTTCATCTTTTCCTCGATCCTGACTAGTCTCCCAGTTCGTGCTGCTGAAAAACATCCCAACAGCATGATGCTGTCACCACCATGCTTCACCATAGGGATGGTGCCAGGTTTCCTCCAGACACAATGCTTGGCATTCAGGCAAAGAGTTCAATCTTGGTTTCATCAGACCAGAGAATCTTGTTTTTGATGGTCTGAGTGTCCTTTAGGTGCCCTTTTGGCAAACTCCAAGTGGGCTGTCATGTGCCGTTTACTGAGGAGTGGCTTACGTCTGTCCAGGAAGAGTCTTGGTTGTTCCAAACTTCTTCCTTTTAAGAATGATGGAGGCACTGTGTTCTTGGACCTTCAATGCTGTAGACATTTTTTGGAATCCTTCCCCAGATCTGTGCCTCGACACAGTCCTGTCTCTGAGCTCTACGGACAATTCCTTCGACCTTGGTTTTTGCTCTGACAGGCACTGTCAACTGTGGGATCTTATATAGACAAGTGTGTTCTTTTCCAAATCATGTCCAATCAATTATATTTATCACAGGTGGACTCCATTCAAGTTCTAGAAACATCTCACGGATGAGCCATGGAAACAGCTGAGCTGAGCTCAACTTCGAGTCTCATAGCAAAGGGTCTGAATACTTATGTAAATAAGGTATTTCTGTTATTAATATTTAATACATTTGCAAAAAATGATAAAAAACCTGTTTTGGCTTTGTCATTATGGGGTACTATGTGTAGATTGAGGATTTGATTTGATCCATTTTAGAGTAAGGCTGTAACATAACAGAATGTGGAAAAGTGAAGAGGTCTGAATATTTTCTGAATGCACTGTACAGTATGTTTTTACTTTGACTCATATTGGTATAGCCTGCTTATTTGTTAGTGTACGTACCAACAGCATGCCATGGTTATGGATTGAATGTAACATGATTTACGTAGATTAAACATTTTACCCAACATGACCACATTTTGACCAGAGAAGCTGATGTTCCAGATGATTGTCCATGATAAACGTCATTAAACCATCTGTGTTGACATCTATCTGGTTATTGTGTCTGTTCTGAGACATGGCATGTCCATGGTCCTAGTTCTACATCTCAAATGATTCTTTTTAGTTCTGTTTTCAATTTGGATGTGTTTTGCATAATATAATATATAATTTAAGTTATATTAAATGATAAGGAAGTAATAATTGTAAAATTACCCAGAGAATATGATTTTGATGGTAAAAAAATACATCATGCTACTAAGTACTCCCTAAACAGTGATAGATCATTTATCAATGTCCATTCTTAAGCTTAAAGACAACAGACCAACTGAAATGTCTTAGTGTCATTTTAAATGTCCCTTAGCATTTGCCTTCAATGCTTTTCAAACATGGTGTCATCGGGAGGCGAAGTGTAGGTGTTCAGTATCTAGAAACATAAACAGGGCTAAGGCAACATCTGACAAGTAGGGTTGGGGTCAATTTAGGACGTAAACTGAAATAGCATTTTACATTTTGTCAATGAGGCCTTGATTACGTTAGAAAATAGCCATAGTTTTCAGTGTTTACATACTGTAGAGAACAGCAAGAAATCCAGTCAGGTCAGTGATTGTGTTTGAGACGTGTTATTTGCCTTGTATAGACTGTAATACCTCACTTACTTAGATTACCTACTTCTCTTTCTGAAGTGCAACAAGGATGAATAGAATGAGCCAAGGTATGCAAGTTAACAATTCTGCATGTCCTACTATTACAATAGCAACCTTTATGTGGGGTTCTAATCATAACTTTGTCCCTGTGGCAATTGTTATGACAAGGGGAGGTTTTATAGTCTTTCTGTTATTTTCCTGTAAGGATAAGTCATCATGCCTCAGTTTAAGTTTTGCTTTTGGACAAATGGATAGCAAAATGGCTGCCGCTGCCTCTGCCCTCTCCCTGTCATGCCCAGGACCATCTCTGCATTGGCTCTTCCTGCCTTTCTGTTTTATCTCCTTCACACCCTAATTCACCTGATTATGCTTTTTCTTTGTTTTCTTCTGACAGAGCCTCTATTTTGTATCATTTATCATGTTTTTTTTGTTTGCTTTATTTCAACTTGAGACAAATTGCATTGTCAGAGGTTTGTGTGTTTGCACATATTCTTTCCTATTGAATGTGATTAGATGTTGTTCAAGTGATAGAAATATGTTGTAATCCGGATTCTGTATAACGCTATCAACTGGAGCCACAGAGTGTTGCCTATCACACACCATATAATACAAACATGAACTGTAGACATTTGATGACCTAAAGATCATACCTCTCGTAGAGTAGGCTTGAAACCTCCTCAAATTGACATGTTTCGAACTCATAACTCTGCGGTGGTTTCAGGCGATAGACATCTTGCTTCACCTCAGGCATAGTTTCAAAACATCAAACACTTGTGCTGTAACACACTTGCCTGAGCACTAAGTTGACTGAAACACACACACACTTACATTCACACAGACCCACATGCACACACTCCAACGTTGAAATAACTTTACCTGGAAGGAAATGAAGTACCTGACTTGAAACCTATGATCCCTCATGCTATATAAGGCGGCTACTTAAACTGAGACAGGAATATATAACATGACACCGTATGGATTATTCAACACTAACACTTTGTTTCTGCCCCATCCCTCCGCAGAAAGGAAATGGTTTACAGATGAACCAGAAAATGCCTACCCACGGAACATTCAGATCAAGCCCATGAGCACTCACATGGCCAACCAAGTCAACCAATACAAATCCACTAGCAGTCTGATACCACCAATCAGAGAAGTTGAAGATGAATGCTGAAAACCAGGCCCGCTTGATGACTCGTGAGAATTCTGGACGCTCTTATGAAAGGAGATAAGAGATGGCGAACAGGGATGATGATGATTAATTGGTCCCCACTCATTCTACAGATCAAGAGTTTGACATAAACACCACAACTGGAAGGGGCCTCCTATGTGTATACCTGCAATGTTACTTCCATGCTCTTCATGTTTCATTTATCAATCTTCCATAGAGATGTACATAATGACAATCTAATGAGGATTGTACACCCCCTCCCCCTTAGCACTTTTTGAAATGATTTGAAGAGTTGAAGAGAGAAGATTAAGTACTTCCTGTAATTATTTGCAATCGTTCATCACCTCTTCGTGTGACCAGACTCCATGGCTACTGTATTTTGAGGTTACTACTTGTTGTTGGAGGATGAGGGTCACGGCAGTTCGCTCATCGTTCACCACATCTCCCAAAAACGCCATTGGGGCTGACCACTCATACACCGTGTCTGTTTCTGTTCTATTTGCACTAAAACTGATCACGTTATTTTGCAACACGACGACGGGAAACATTGACATCTCCCCAAAACAACACCCATCACAGAAATGTGAACTTTTTGGTTGTCGATTCACTTTGTCATTTGAAGAGGTGTACAGATCCATTACATCACTGCTTAGGGTATGCTACTGTATGTCAACATGCTGTTGAGTAATCATCTGAATGAATGCATTCGAGTCCTGTAGATCATATTGTAAATCAGTTGTCTTGAGACTCAGAGTACTGTAAGAGATAGTTATGGGATAAGCTGGTTGACCGTATATAGCTACACTGTACCTACATCTGTTCTGGGGATATCACAATGGCTATGGATCATAATGATGTCTTTGACCGTGTTTCAAGCTCCTATCATCGCATGGTGCCTGAGCCCTTTTATAACAATACAGCGCAGATGATAAACTTAACCTGAAAACATGAAAACATGAAAGGGGACGAAGGACAACCTTGTCCTATCCCTTATGTGTAAACATGAAAGGGGACAAAAGACAACCTTGTCCTATCCCTTATGTGTAAACATGAAAGTGGACGAAGGACAACCTTGTTCTATCCCTTATGTGTAAACATGAAAGGGGACGAAGGACAACCTTGTCCTATCCCTTATGTGTAAACATGAAAGGGGACGAAGGACAACTTTGTCCTATCCCTTATGTGTAAACATGAAAGAGGTGAATGGACAACTTTGTCTCGTCCCTTGTGAACACGTTAATTGAGTGAAAGGACAGCCTTGTACACATCTTGCATATGGCATGTGTATACTGTACGTGGCAGCAATGTGTCCCCTCAACAAAAACATTGGTGGAACATCTGAGTTAGTGTTAGTGTTGTCATCTCTCCATCAGTGTGTATGTGATGGTGGTTCAGCCTCTGAGGGAGCAGCATGTGGGATCAAGGCTTCAAACATGAATGACGAATATGAACTAGCTCTGTCTGGGGGTTGCCAATCAACTAATGAACTAAGCAAACACTTTTCTATGCTCACCATCATGCCCAGTCACATCACCAATAATACACCATCTATGATTGAGCTGAATAAATGTGAACAAACATTAGCTGTGTGCCCTAAAAATGTAAGGGAAGCATTTAAGCCGAAACCTATTTAATAACAAAAGAATAAGCATATCATTTCAATATTTTTTTGTCTGTTGAGAAATTTGGAGAAACAATGCCACATATTGCGTAAAATGGGCATCAGTGGGTCCTCCTTTGACCAGCGCCACCACTGCCTGGCACAGGGTTGGTAACAGAGGCAGCAAAGAGCTTGGATGTTCTCCGCTGCCAATCCTGATGTCATCATGACACCTCTAAACACTGTTGGTAAACATTAAGGGAAAAGCTCAATCATAGTTTTGCCACTGATGACGATGAAGAACGCTGGAGAAAACTTGCTTGTGTTCTTCATGTTATTCTGGTCAAGGCACAAGACAGTCCGTGTTAAAAATGGACCGTTTCTATTTTGTTTTTGATCCAGAGCAACCCAGACAGAGCTGCAGCCTTGGGGAGGAGAGGGTATGGTGCCACAGATGAACCAACTCAATTCTTAACCTAGATACTTTATACATACAAATATGATTATTTTATATTCATCTGAGCATAATCATGTTGTACTTATTTTTACACATGACGTAGTGAGAAACACTTTGTGAAAGCAATCCATTATTATTATTAGGCCTATAATTACATCAGATTATTTTATTTCTAAATTAATCACTGTATTTAACATAATCCTACCAAAATTATTCATATCAATTCTGAAATGCTTATAATTAGAAATGCATCATTGAGGAAGAGTAGAAGTCCCCTCTCTTATCCCTGATAAAGTATAGTGATTAAGGGCGCTATTCAATCCATATCGCAGAAGTTCAACATTACAGTTTGATTGAAATTTAAAGGCAATGTTTAGCAGAGACTGCATTCACGATAAACGCTGCATATGTCCAGTGGTGGAACAAGTACTTATTGTCATACTTGAGTGAAATTATAGATACCTTAATAGAAAATTACTCAAGTAAAAGTGAGTCACCCAGTGAAATACTACTTTAGTAAAAGTCTAAAAGTATTTGGTTTTAAATATATATATTTGAAAGTATAAATCATTTCAAATTCCTTATATTAAGCAAACCAGGCACCATTTTCTTGTTTTTTATTTATTTATGGAAAGCCAGTGACACACTCCAACACTCAGGCATCATTTACAAACTAAGTATGTAGGTGTTTGTGTTTAGTGAGTCCGCCAAATCAGAGGCAAGACCAGGGATGTTATCTTGATAAGAGTGTGAATTGTCAAAAATATTAATAGTAAAATACAGATATCCCAAAAAACTACTTAAGTAGTACTTCAAAGTATTTGTCCTTAAGTACTTTACACCACTGCATATGTCGGCTCAATCGGAAATTACATTTACATTTCTATCGCACAATCTGTAACGCTTCAGTGATACAGATTGACTAGAGTCCTAAGTCAATATTGAATAACAGATAACATAAATCTAATGAGAGTCTTAAGTCAATATTGTAGAAGAGATAACATAAATCTAATGAGAGCCCTAAGTCAATATTGTAGAAAATATATCATAAATCTTGAGAGCCCTAAGTCAATATTGTATAGGAGATAACATAAATCTAATGAGAGCCCTAAGTCAATATTGTATAGGAGATAACATAAATCTAATGAGAGCCCTAAGTCAATATTGTATAGGAGATAACATAAATTTAATGAGAGCCCTAAGTTAATATTGTATAGGAGATAACATAAATCTAACTCTGAGCTTCTCTGAGCTGTTGAGTGCTCCTCAAAACGTAAATGGGCTTAGTTGAAGGATCTCTGTAGCTGTATTGATAAACTTTATTGTACTGCTCATTTTCATCTGTAAGCAAATACAAATGTTGTTGTCTGAGACAAACATAAATGTGACGTAAACAATCACTGGGTGTAAATAATACCCAGACAGTGAGCCAATCGGAAAGGTGCATGAAGCCCCGATCTGGGGCATTTAGGCATTCGTTCTGTTCTGAGAGTAAAACTGGGTGACCTCTACTATCAATGATTGACCTAAATTAGGTCTCTTAGTAAGGAGAGATACATTGAAGTATTGTTTTGTGGGTGTATAATGTCATTCTTCATGAATGTGCGTTTCTAACTATGTGACAGATTGTTAGAACATCATCAGGTTGTTTGCATTGAACAGATAGCCATGATATTATAGACTAAGATAATGTCTTTCTAAAGACCTGTCATTCTTGACAAAAAAAGGACATATATTTGTGTCTCAATATGTTGTGTATATTCAGCCATTATATAGATTTTTCTGAAGCAAAATGTCCTGAGCTTTCTGTCTGTCTATTGGGTGTGGTGCGACTGCTCATAAACATTTTGTCCTGACGTGAACTTCTGAAGCTTTTGTGCTTACATTGTTGTCACACTTTGTAGCAAGTATAATTATTTTCAGAAAGTATGTGAGTACAAATGTGTATATAATTGGGTTGTTAATAATATACTCGCTAGACTGAAAAACAAGGAATTAATATTTGACAATGACTTGACTTGACACATACTATTGACGAAGGACAAACTTATTGTTTTGTCATAAATGGAAAAAAATGTAAACTTGACTTGAGCAGGTTTAACAGGACCTGGTTATATGAACCATCACAGAGGTGCAGACATAAGCTGGTACCAGTTCAGCAAAGCTTATCACAGTACAGAGAGAACATACTTCATTTGTTTTCTTGTTGAAATAGTTTCTTTATCAGGGTTTACATTCCATTTTGTCAGCTCTCGTCATTTATGTCACCATAGTAATATCCATGGATTGTTTGAAACTAATTTGTATTATTTGTTTACAGATTTATTTTTTATTCAGAGGCACTTAAATAATTATCACTGTACTCAGAAATCAAATGGTACAAATCACAACCCAAACAGATGCATACTTACAGAATAGTCTACCAGTGCATTTCATTATATCTGAATGTTTTTTTATTTTCAATACTTGTACCCACAATTTGTGTGACTGTTTTGACTCAAACTGGAAAAGACACTGGATTGAAACCTGTTCTTACATTAAGCTTGATCTCTTTTTGGCACAAATACTCCACAAATCTATGGTACTGCTGTATACCATATAATATGTTTGTACACGTCTTTGCAATGTACGCCTCTAAAGTTAGTGTTTTGTGCCATGGAAAGTGTTGTTGAACAAGCATCATTCAGTCATTCACTGACTCACTAACTCAGAATGAGTAGGGATTGAGTTAGTTCTTCTTAGAAAGGGAAGTAAATGTGTATGTGTATGTGATTTATACTGGCGTGGAGAACATCCAAGCCATCAATGCCCCCATGCCAGTATAGTGCCAGGCAGTGCTGTAGGTCAAGAGGAGGGCCCATTTCAAGACCCACTATAGCGAAAAGTGGCATTGAAAAGGAAGGAACATGGAGCTCATCAAAGTATCATACATCTGTGTTGGTCGTACTGTCTGTAGCTGAAGGTACCTATCTTGTTGTTAGGAGACTGCAGGGAGAGATGTTAAAACATGTTTGTTGTGTGGTAGAAGGTCTGAATGACTGAAGGATGCACAGAGAGCACAGGCCAGTTTCATGTGGCTCTGGAGTGTTTTAGTCCGCTTAAGATAGTCAGGACTATGAAACGTCACACATCACTGTTACAGTATGTGACATATTTTTGTTTATCTATTTTGTTACTGTAAAGGACGGATAAAATAACTTATTTGCTGGAAAATGTACTAGATGTAATAAAATGTATACAACTATGGGGGGATTTAAGTCTTAACAACACATTGAAATTGCAGGTTGCAATCTTTGTTGATTTTTTTAGGAAAAAAATAAACTTGCAGTATTTTGTGGGGTGGGCTGCCTATCAGTTCGGGTGGAATTCAGGACATTGCTCTCACACGTCACATATCTGATTCTTTGGCACATGGTCTACTTAGTTTGGATGGATACATGGAGGATTTGATGGTGCTGGGTAGATCTACCTGACTCTGTCAAACATAATCCGCTGATAAATATACTGTCTTGTACAAAAAGTTTGTACATAAATTGTACATGGTTTCTTTTTGTATTTTCTCAAATTAAAATGGATGTATTTGTGTTCTAAAACTGGAACGTCTCCTCTCATTTCCTTCCAGCATTAGAAAATGTGTATATTCTTTACAGTGATGCATGTGAGCGTTAGACGAAAATACACCGTAGTGACAATATACTACGGTATAGCACAATCACAAGGTGTTAATATTGAATAATTAATTATTCCACAAGTGACAATAAAACAAATATACAATAGTTAACATTAAAACAAACAACACTAAACATCTTGTTGATTAAAAGTTCTGTCCATCTCAGTCTCCCCCAGGATGGTGTCCTATAGGAGCAAACTATCCTACACATATAATTAGAAAATATATTTGATTTATTATGTCTCTGTGCTCTTACAGTTTCCTCCTGGACACTGAATCATAAACATCAGAAAATATATTATATACAGTGATGTGTTTCCTCCTGGTTGTTGAATCAGACACATCTACACATTAGAAAATATATTATATTTATTATGTCAGTGATCCTACGGTTTCCTCCTGGATAATGAATCAGACATATTGACATATTCACAATAGAAAATATATATGCATTATATCTCTGTGATCCTATACAGGTACAATAAGAGGAAATGGTGGTGGATGCCATCTATTAAATGGATCCTGTCTTTGACCTTTGACCTTGGCTCTCTGGAGGGAGAGGGAAGAGGTTGAACTCAAAATGAATGTTTTACATTTTCCTGTAAGCCACCCATTCCCTGATTCCTGCATGCGGTAGCATCACGCAGGCATTAGTCTTGATTTACGTTCTGTGACGAGCTATTACCTGTTCCATCACTTACGCCTGTCAGTCAGGCGGGATCCATGGTGATGGTCAGGAATGGGCCTGAGAACACATCAGTCTCTTAGCTCCTATATCAACATACGGATGGAAAATAAAATATCAGTTGAGGAGATTGAATCTCTTTGACGGTAAAAGGTGTTACCATCTCTGATTTATATTACGCTTCATTACTGCTACATTACTTCAATCACAATATAGAGAAATATTGTGATTTAGAGATGCTAAAGAAGTGCGTGTGAGTAGGGCTGGTGCTCCTTCTCCCCCTTCACGTCTCTCAGTAGATGTGTGCAATTTCACACTCCAACATCAAGCAGCAGAATATATGACCCTCCTTGGCATTTGTCCTCATTTCTCTCTAAAATGTGCAAACACTATTACCCTTGGGTTATCTAAAGTGGTGTGGCGATGATTCAATGGCTTCCTGCCGCCTCTGCACTCCCTCAGCCCCACCAGCACAACACAACAAGCTGCAAAAGAAAAACAAGAGACAGAAAGCGAGATATAGAACGAGAGAGTGGGGAGAGGGAAAGAAAGAGGAAGATAAATGCATAGAGAAAGAGAGAGAGGGGGAGAATGAGAGACTGACAAGGAAAGAGAGGAAGAAGGAGAGAGATGGCTTGGAGATGATGTTAGTAGCTGTGTTGATTTGTAGCCTGATAAGGGTGGCACCCAGGCGGCTGGAATTGATGGCTTGTTAGTGAGGACGGGCCCCTCTGTGAGATGTTTTCAAAATGATTGATTTACAATAAAGTGGCTCCTGGGGTGTGCACGCAGGCAGAACTGATGCAGATCGATCAAGCTGAAATTGATTGATCAGCCATTTAGCTTGCCAGTGTGTACCGAATGAACCCCCCTTCCCCCTTCCCCTCCAGCACCTCTTAATAAAACAGAGAAAGGGAGAAACACTAGATACCTCTGGACCTGTCTGCTAGCAACACAACATGAACCAGGCAATATCTGAATAAGCACCATACACTAAGAGGAGCTGGTGTGTAACGTTTATGACCATGTACTTTTTACAACACAAAACATACACATGCAAACATCCACAACATCACCCCCATCTCCAGGGCTGCATCGCTCTCCGCCACATGGCCTCAAACTGCACCGTTTTTTTCTCTCTGTCGTCCGCATACTTTCAATATTTCGATAATAAAGCATTTGACCTTTCCATTGTCTTAATGATGGAGGATTGGTTGATTTCCAGTATTTAAGAATAGGCTTTTTCAATATGATTGACGTGAAAAGTACCGTCCAACCCATAGGTTATCTCACTGTGTACTGTATTCTGTTATCAACGTGTCCCTCTGTGACTTAGCGATACAGTGCTGGTAAAGACACTGTCTAACTGTACCTTCGCCTCGAAAGGAAAATATAAATAATGCTGACTGTCGTTGTCTTGCAGTGGAGTCTTTCTTTGTGAGGTAAATAACAAGTCCTGATGTAAGTCAGTTTATACTGCGAAAAAAACACAGCAATTGATGTTGGGCAAAGTAAAGGGCATCTTCACATATGTGATGGTTGACTTTTATGTGAATTCTTGGTAACCTTTTATTCTGATAGGGGCCAATTTAGACTTAGGAAATGTACGCCTACTCATTCCAGGGTTTTTCTTTATTTGTACTATTTTCTACATCGTAGAATAATAATGACTTGGTCAGTAAAGAAAAGATGGTCAGATGAAGCAGATGCTAAGCTACAGGACTGTTTTGCCAGCATAGACTGGAATATGTTCCGGGTTTCCTCCGATCGCATTGAGGAGTACACCACATCAGTCACTGGCTTCATCAATAAGTGCATCGATGATGTCGTCCCCACAGTGACCGTACATACATACCCCAACCAGAAGCCATGGATTACAGGTAACATCCACACTGAGCTAAAAGCTAAAGCTGCCGCTTTCAAGGAGCGGGACTCTAACCCGGAAGTTTATAAGAAATCCCGCTATGCCCTCTGACAAACTATCTAACAGGCAAAGCGTCAATACAGGACTAAGATCGAATCGTATTACACCGGCTCCGACACTCGTCGGATGTGGCAGGGCTTGTAAACTATTACAGACTACAAAGGGAAGCACAGCCAAGAGCTACCCAGTGACACAAGCCTACTAGATGAGATTAATTACTTCTATGCTAGCTTCAAGGCAATTAACACTGAAACATGCATGAGAGCATCAGCTATTCTGGACGACTGTGTGATCACACTCTCTGCAGCTGATGTGAGTATGACCTTTAAACAGGACAACATTCAGGAAGGCTGCAGGGCCAGATGGATTACCAGGACGTGTACTCCGAGCATGCGCTGACCAACTGGCAAGTGTCTTCACTGACATTTTCAACCTCTCCCTGTCTGAGTGTAATACCAACATGTTTCAAGCAGACCTCCATAATCCCTGTGCCCAAGAACACTTAGGTAACCTGCCTAAATAATTACTGACCCATAGCACTCACGTCTGTGGCCATGAAGTGCTTTGAAAGGTTGGTCATGACTCACATCAACACCATTTAAAAAAAACACATTTTATTTCACCTTTATTTAACCAGGTAGGCTAGTTGAGAACAAGTTCTCATTTATGACTGCGACCTGGCCAAGATAAAACAAAGCAGTGCAACACAAACAACAACAAAGAGTTATACATTGAATAAACAAACATACAGTCAATAATACAATATAAAAAGTCTATATACAGTGTGTGCAAATGAGGTAGGATAACGGAGGTAAGGCCATAGTGGCGAAATAATTACAATATAGCAATTAAACACTGGAATGGTAGATGTGCAGAACATGAGTGTACAAGTAGAGATACTGTGGTGCAAAGGAGCTAAATAAATCAAATAGATAACAGTATGGGGATGAGGTAGTTGGAGGGACTAATTACAGATGAACTATGTACAGGTGCAGTGAGCTGCTCTGACAGCTGGTGCTTAAAGCTAGTGAGGGAGATATGAGTCTCCAGCTTCAGTGATTTTTGCAGTTCGTTCCAGTCATTGGCAGCAGAGAACTTGAAGGAAAGGCGGCCGAAGGAGGAATTGGCTTTGGGGGTGACCAGTGAAATATACCTGCTGGAGCGTGTGCTACGGGTGGGTGCTGCTATGGTGACCAGTGAGCTGAGATAAGGTGGGCTTTACATAGCAAAGACTTATAGATGAACTAGAGCCAGTGGGTTTGGCGACGAAGCGAGGGCCAGCCAACAAGAGCATACAGGTCGCAATGGTGGGTAGTATATGGGGCTTTGGTGACAAAACGGATGGCACTGTGATAGACTGCATCCAGAGTGTTGGAGGCTATTTTGTAAATGACATCGCCAAAGTCAAGGATTGGTAGGATAGTCAGTTTTACGAGGGTATGTTTGGCAGCGTGAGTGAAGGATGCTTTGTTGCGAAATAGCCATCCAGGTCCAGGTCCTGCCATCCAGAACCTCTATACCAGGTGGTGTCAGAGGAAGAATTTAAACATTGTCAAAAACTCCAGCCACCCTAGTCATAGACTGTTATCTCTGCTACCGCACAGCAAGCGGTACCGGAAGCGGTAAGTCTAGGTCCAAGAGGCTTCTAAACCACGGAGACTGTGAGAATCAGGTCTTCCTGGTCGAATTGCTGCAAAGAAACCACTTCTGAAGGACACAAATGAGAAGAAGAGACTTGCTTGGGCCAAGGAACATGAACAATGGACATTAGACTAGAGGAAATCTGTCCTTTGGTCTGATGAGTTCAAATTTAAGATTCCCATGGTGGTTCCCACCATGAAGCATGGAGTAGAAGGTGGGATGGTGCTTTGTTGGTGATTTATTTAGATTTCAAGGCACACTTAACCATCACTTCTCATCTGGTTTGCACTTAATGGGATCATTTGTTTTCAACATGACAATGACCCAACACATCTCCATGCTGTGTAAAGGCTATTTGACCAAGAAGGAGAATCACCCGACCTCAACCCAATTTGATTTATTTTTTATTTTATTTAACTAGGCTTGTCAGTTAAGAACAAATTCTTATTTGCAATGATGGCCTACCCCGGCCAAACCCGAACGACGCTGTGCACTGCCCTTTGGGACTCCCAATCACAGCCGGATGTGATTCAGCCTGGATTTGCCTCTTGCACTGAGATGCAGGGACTTAGACCGCTGCGCCACTTGGGAGCCCCAATTGAGATGGTTTGGGATGAGTTGGACCGCAGAGTGAAGGAAAAGCAGCCAACAAGTGCTCAGCATATGTGGGAACTCCTTCAAGACTGTTGGAAAAGCATTCCAGGTGAAGCTGGTTGAGAGAATGCCAAGAGTGTGCAAGGCTGTCAATAAGGCAAACGGTGGCTACTTTGAAGAATCTAAAATCTAAAATATATTTTGATTTGTTTAACACTTTTTGGGTTACTACATGATTCCATGTGTTATTTCATAGTTTTGTTGTCTTCATTGTTATTCTACAATGTAGAAAATAGTACAAATAAAGAAAAACCCTTGAATGAGTAGGTACAGTGGGGCAAAAAAAGTATTTAGTCAGCCACCAATTGTGCAAGTTCTCCCACTTAAAAAGATGAGAGAGGCCTGTCATTTTTATAATAGGTACACTTCAACTATGACAGACAAAATGAGAAAAAAAATCCAGAAAATCACATTGCAGGATTTTCAATGAATTTATTTGCAAATTATGGTGGAAAATAAGTATTTGGTCAATAACAAAAGTTTATCTCAATACTTTGTTATATACCCTTTGTTGGCAATGACAGAGGTCAAACGTTTTCTGTAAGTCTTCACAAGGTTTTCACACACTATTGCTGGTATTTTGGCCCATTCCTCCATGCAGATCTCCTCTAGAGCAGTGATATTTTGGGGCTGTTGCTGGGCAACACAGACTTTCAACTCCCTCCAAAGATGTTCTATGGGGTTGAGATCTGGAGACTGGCTAGGCCACTACAGGGCCTTGAAATGCTTCTTACGAAGCCACTCCCTCGTTGCCCGGGCGGTGTATTTGGGATCATTGTCATGCTGAAAGACCCAGCCAAGTTTCATCTTCAATGCCTTTGCTGATGGAAGGAGGTTTTTACTCAAAATCTCACGATACATGGCCCCATTCATTCTTTCCTTTACACGGATCAGTCGTCCTGGTCCCTTTGCAGAAAAACAGCCCCAAAGCATGATGTTTCCACCACCATGCTTCACAGTAGGTATGGTGTTCTTTGGATGCAACTCAGCATTCTTTGTCCTCCAAACACGACGAGTTGAGTTTTTACCAAAAAGTTATATTTTGGTTTCATCTGACCATATGACATTCTCCCAATCTTCTTCTGGATCATCCAAATGCTCTCTAGCAAACTTCAGACGGGCCTGGACATGTACTGGCTTAACTTCTTGCTCCTACCTGAGACGCAGATGTCTCATCTAGACACCTGGAAATGCAAATGCGCTACGCTAAATGCTATATGTACTCGTTAAAACTCAAACGTTCATTAAAACACACATGCAGGATATTGAATTAAAGCTACACTCGTTGTGAATCTAGCCAACAAGTCAGATTTTGAAAATGCTTTTCGGCGAAAGCATGAGAAGCTATTATCTGATAGCATGCAACACCCCAATATACCTGAAGGGGACGTAAACAAAATAATTAGCGTAGCCGGCGCTACACAAAACGCAGAAATAAAATATAAAACATTCATTACCTTTGATGATATTCTTTGTTGGCACTCCTATATGTTCCATAAACATCACAATTGGGACTTTTTCCCGATTAAATCAGTCCATGTATGCCCAAAATATCCATTTGTATAGCCTGTCTGGTTCAGGAAAAAAGCTCCCTTCCAACACGCAACGTCATTTTTAAAAATTATATAAGTTGCCTATATTCTTTGACAAAACACTTCAACCTACTTTTGTAACCCAACTTTAGGTATTTGTAAACGTTAATAAGCAATCAAATTGATCACTGGGCGATCTGTATTCAATAGCAGCTACTCAAGAAAACGATGTCCTTTGTCTCTCTTCCAAAATCGATTGCTGTATGCTGGACGAAATGAAGGATCTATTTGTCATTACACAAAGGATTTTTGTCAATGAAAATGACGTTTGTAGGAACTGCAAGCTCCCTGCTATATATTTTTGCTTGCAATAAACAATTCAGAGACTGGCGGATTAATACTTTTCTGTGGTTTTTGTGACCAGGTTTTTCTTGGGATTTCGCTTGCTGTTCACGTTCTGTTATAGTCACAGACATTATTTAACAGACATTATTAAACTTCAGAGTGTTTTCTATCCACACGTACTAATCATATGCATATACTATATTCCTGGCATGAGTAGCAGGACGCTGAAATGTTGCGCGATTTTTAACAGAATGTTCGAAAAAGTAGGGGGTAGACTGAAGAGGTTTTAAGCAGGGGGACACATCTGGCACTGCAGGATTTGAGTCCCTGGCGGCGTAGTGTGTTACTGATGGTAGGCTTTGTCACTTTGGTCCCAGCTCTCTGCAGGTCATTCACTAGGTCCCCCCGTGTGGTTCTGGGATTTTTGCTCACCGTTCTTGTGATCATTTTGACCCCACAGGGATTAGATCTTGCGTGGAGCCCCAGATCGAGGGAGATTATCAGTGGTCTTGTATGTCTTCCATTTCCTAATAATTGCTCCCACAGTTGATTTATTCAAACCAAGCTGCTTACCTATTGCAGATTCAGTCTTCCCAGCCTGGTGCAGGTCTACAATTGTGTTTCTGGTGTCCTTTGACAGCTCTTTGGTCTTAGCCATAGTGGAGTTTGGAGTGTGACTGTTTGAGGTTGTGGACAGGTGTCTTTTATACTGATAACAAGTTCAAACAGGTGCCATTAATACAGGTAACGAGTGGAGGACAGAGGATCCTCTTAAAGACGAAGTTACAGGTCTGTGAGAGCCAGAAATCTTGCTTGTTTGTAGGTGACCAAATACTTATTTTCCACCATATTTTGCAAATAAATTCATTAAAAATCCTACAATGTGATTTTCTGGATTTTTTTTCTCATTTTGTCTGTCATACTTGAAGTGTACCTATGATGAAAATTACAGGCCTCTCTCATCTTTTTAAGTGGGAGAACTTGCACAATTGGTGGCTGACTAAATACTTTATGGGCACTATGGTGTTGAATGCTGAGCTGTAGCCAATGAACAGCATTCTCACATAGGTGTTCCATTTGTCTTGGTGGGAAAGGGCAGTGTGGAGTGAGATTGAGATTTCGTCATCTGTGGATCTGTTGGGGCAGTACGTGAATTGGAGTGGGTCTAGGGCATCGGGGATGATGCTGTTGATGTGAGCCATGCCTTTCAAAGCACTTCATGGCTACCGACGTGAGTACTACGGGGCAGTAATAATTTAGGCAGATTACATTCGCTTCCTTGGTCACATGGACTACGGTGGTCTGCTTGAAACATGTAGGTATTACAGACTCGGTCAGGGAGATGTTGAAAATGTCAGTAAAGACACTTGACAGTTGGTCCGTGCATGCTTTGAGTACATGTCCTGGTAATCCATCTGGCCCTGCAGCTTTGTGAATGTTGACCTGTTTAAAGGTCTTGCTCACATTGGCTATTGAGAGTTTTATCACACAGTCGTCTGGAACAGCTGTTGCTATCATGCATGCTTCATTGTTGCTTGCCGCGAAGCGAGCATGAAAGGCATTTAGCTCATCTGATAGGCTTGCGTCACTGGGCAGCTCGCTGCTGGGTTTCCATTTGTAGTCCGTAATAGTTTTCAAGCCCTGCCACATCCGACAAGCGTCAGAGCCAGTG
Organism: Oncorhynchus mykiss; assembly: GCF_057628025.1. NCBI lineage: Eukaryota > Metazoa > Chordata > Actinopteri > Salmoniformes > Salmonidae > Oncorhynchus > Oncorhynchus mykiss. Next base: position 86,123,464 of record NC_143022.1, on the reverse strand, counting down.
TAGTAGGATTCAATCTTAATCCTGTATTGACGCTTTGCCTGTTAGATGGTTCGTCTGAGGGCATAGCGGGATTTCTTATAAGTGCCCGGATTAGTGTCCCACTCCTTAAAAGCGGCAGCTCTAGCCTTTAGCTCAATGCAGATTTTGCCTGTAATCCATGGCTTCTGATTGGGATATGTACGTACGGTCACTGTGGGGACGACGTCGTCGATACACTTATTGATGAAGCCGATGACTGAGGTGGTATACTCCTCAATGCAATTTGATGAATCCCAGAACATTCCAGTCTGTAATAGCAAAACAGTCCTGTGGAGTAGCATCCACGTCATCTGACCACTTCCGAATTGAGCAAGTTGCTGGAACTTCCTGCTTTAGTTTTTGCTTGAAAGCACGAACCAGGAGGATAGCATTATGGTCAGATTTGCCAAATGGAGGGCGGGGGAGAGCTTAGTATACATCTCTATGTGTGGAGTAAAGGTGGTCTAGAGTTGTTTTTACCTCTGGTTGCACATGTGACATGTTGGTAGAAATGAGGTAAAAACGGATTTAAGTTTCCCTGCATTAAAGTCCCCGGCCAATAGGAGTGCCGCCTCTGGATGAGAATTTTCTTGTTTGCTTATGACCTTATACAGCTGGTTGAGTGCGGTCTTAGTGAAAACTCTCTTGGTAGATAGTGTGGTCTACAGCTTATCATAAGGTACTCTACCTTTTCAGCCATAAGACATGGTAGCGGCAACATACTGCATGTTCAAAATAAGTTTCAAAAATAAGTTGCAAACAATTTGAAAAAACTAACAAAATATCAGTTGGTTCAGCCTTCCTCTCCAGCCACATTCTGTTCCGCGTTCATGGTTTCCTCGCGAGTAAAGGTGATGATGGAATTATGAGGGAATTAAGTCAAGGTCAGAATACGGCGAATCTGTAGACACACCTGCTCCACACCTTAATTTATTCCATCTCCACCCCAAACAAATAGCTGGTGAATAGCAGGCTATTCTCATGCTTAACTTCAAGGTCAGAATACACGTAGAGAGAAAGGTGCATAAAAGGGAATTCCATTCCATTTACGCTCAACTATGGTTGGAATTCCCCCCATAATGCCCTATAGATGCATTTATAGTATTTTGAGTATACCTTAATATGGCAACAAACATAATGTATATTTGGTCACTCAGTCCTCTAGTTAACATATGATGGGAGAGGGGATTCATAGGCTCACCGTGGCGCTATCATTTTGTTGATGGATGGCATGGTCTATCCAGGAGACACCAGGGGGCGTCTGGGATTGGTCTGACTGGACTCGACAGCACCATGAACCTCGAGCTCCTGGCAAATCAACCTCACAGGAACGACGAGTGTCTTCTGGAGGATGCCTGAGGCCTGTAGATAGGAACCAGGAGATGAAGCTAGCTAGCTAGCGCTGGATGTCTGTAGGCCCTAATACAAGCAAAGCAAGGTTCTGTTGATCTAAACACAACACATCTGCTGCCAGATCACGCATCGCCCAAGAAAGCTGTCACGGGGAGCCTGTAAGTTGCGCTTTGAACTCACATCAAGCATGAGAGCGATATCAAAAGGAGAATGCCCTCAAAACAGCCGTCTTCTGAGACTTAAAAAGCAATGCGTAGGTAGGCCCTAGTTTTTTTTTTTTTACTGTTTTTCTTGGCTGCTGTCGTGAATAAACAGCTTTTGAGAAGTCATTATGGGCCATTGGTAAATCAATACAGTGTAAAATCTAAAATCATTTTCCAGATGAACTGCTAGCAAGCTAGGAGTATTGAGCTGGGTTCAGTCTATCCATGTTGTGATGGCTGTAATGATTGGGATGGCTGTAATGATAGGATTTCCATGACAGTGATGTGAGGCATGTTGTGACAAATTACTGCCATTCTCTTTGACCTCGCTGGATATCAAGCTGGGGTGTTGTACACATGAGACACACACACCTCTGGTAACATAGTGTTGGCCCCAGAGAAAGAGAGCCAGAGTGAGTGAGAGAGAAAGAGTAAATCAGAGGAAAAGGTAAATAAAGAGAGGAAGACAGAGAAACAGACATACAAAGAAGATCCAGCTCAGCCGTGTGTTAGCGGTTTCCATGACGATGTGGTGTACTCTGTGCATCATCAGCGCAATGGCAGATAATTATACAGTGATTCTTTACCAAAATAACAAGGTCATTACAGAGCCTTGTCAAATCAATGCTGAGAGTGTCCGTACTGATTAAGCCATCCCCTCTTAACTCTGACACTGTGTCAATAGCATCCAGCCAGGCAGGCAGAGAGAGAGAGGGGGGGTTGGGGGTTGAGAGAGAGAAGAGAGAGAGAGGGAGAGAGGGAGAGAGAGAGAGGGGGGGGGGGGGGGTGTGCCGCCCCCCCCCACCCACCAGCTCAGATGATTGGAGTGCAATAGCCATCAGTCAGGGAGGTTGGTTGGACAAATGATTCCCCGTGCTGTCTATTACAAATACATAACAACTCAATCCTGCTCACGGAAACACAGAGACGTGAGAGAGAGAGATAGAAAAGAAAAAGGGACCTTGTTTCAGGTTCATTTGAGGCTGTATTAAATTGGTGAGAGCAGCTAATCTTTACCTGGGTTGATTACAATTATTTAAGGAGAACAATAAAGGAACAGGGAGTTCTCTCTTTCTTCCAATGCCATTTATAATTTGAGTTATTTTCCTCCTGTTCCCCGAAGAAAGTTAACGGATCTCTCATTTCTTCATAATGCTGTTACTCTGGCTAACTTTTCTATTTATCCCTCTTGTTTCTGCCCGTCAGTGTTGGGGAAAATCCCTCTGGTTAGTGTTAGGGTTGTGTTAATGATTTGATATAACTCAAATACATGTATCTAACTCAAAAGCATATGTTTACACAACTTAATCAATCTGTTTTCCTAACTGAAAATAATTTGATACAACTCGAAATAATGCTTAAAATAATACATTTACTAACTCGAAAAGTTTACCCAATTTAATTTAATCAATATGTTTACCGTACTTAAAATAAGAACCTTATCCTAATCAAAATAGCACATCCTGGCTCAATGAACAAAATAACAAGTTTACCCATCTGAAATTAATCAGTTTACCTAAATCATAAGAACGTTATCTGACTCAAAATAACAATTGTATCCAATTCAAAATAATCCTGGTTCAATGGACATCCTGGCTCAACCCTAACCCTAGTGTCAACCCTCACCCCTTACCTCAGCCTGAACCCTAGTGTCAACCCTAACCCTAGTGTCAACCCTCACCCCTTACCTCAGCCTGAACCCTAGTGTCAACCCTAACCCTAGTGTCAACCCTCACCCTAGTGTCAACCCTAACCCTAGTGTCAACCCTCACCCTAGTGTCAACCCTAACCCTAGTGTCAACCCTCACCCTAGTGTCAACCCTCACCCCTTACCTCAGCCTGAACCCTAGTGTCAACCCTAACCCTAGTGTCAACCCTAACCCTAGTGTCAACCCTCACCCTAGTGTCAACCCTCACCCTAGTGTCAACCCTAACCCTAGTGTCAACCCTCACCCTAGTGTCAACCCTAACCCTAGTGTCAACCCTCACCCTAGTGTCAACCCTCACCCCTTACCTCAGCCTGAACCCTAGTGTCAACCCTAACCCTAGTGTCAACCCTCACCCTAGTGTCAACCCTAACCCTAGTGTCAACCCTAACCCTAGTGTCAACCCTCACCCCTTACCTCACCATGAACCCTAAACTTGTTTTATTGACTATACAGCATAATTCACCATACCTAACCTTTACAACTCTTTCACTTCCTGAATACAACTTTCTCTTAATCATATAATGGTGCATTAGTGGGAACTGAATTGTCTCAAATTTACCCTCTGCACTCTCTCTGCCTGCATGATCTGTGTTCACTGCCTAATCAATATGTTTCAAAAGATGGTCGAGGTTAGGCTTATCAGCCCGCCTGTGAAACAGAATATGTAATACCCAAATGTTATGGTTCACGGTTATACAACCAATAAAGATTTAGCTTAATGACATTCACACCAGCTGCTGTAAATGCAGATCAATCATTTGTGCTATTAATATTAACAATAATAATATTTAATTTGTAGAGCACATTTCTCACGCTCAATGTGCATAAGGTAGAAAACAAAATGAGAATGAATAGCGGTATTTAGTGCAGGGACGTACAGTATGTGTGGTTTTCCAAATTTGTGTTTTTAAATCCCCAAAATGATTTTAAGATGCCAAGAAGTTTGTTTATAAATCCCAAAACTAATTTTGATACCCCAAAAACTGAGTTTAGAAAATAGAGTTATGGGACCTTGAAAGTGTTAAAGTGCCTGTGATTCTTTCAAAGAATGCAAATCATTTCCAGCTCACACAAACCTCATTATGGTCAACCAATCACTATTTCTAAACTGTATTTGCACCTGTGTCTTGATTTAATAATAAACTCACAAACCAGTTTATTAGGTACATTGGGTACCTGGTCAGACCCCCTTTTGCCTCCAGAACAGCTTGAATCCTTCAGGGCATTCTTCAAGGTGTCGTTCCACAGGGATGTTGGTCCATGCTGACGCGATAGCATCGCACAGTTGCTGCAGATTGGACAGTTGTATGTTCATGCTGTGATCAGCCCGTTCTGTCTCATCCCAAAGATGCTCTATAGGGTTGACGGCTGGGGACTGACCAGGCCACTCAAGTCAACTGAACTAGCTGACATGTTCCAGGTGTGGAACCCGGTGTGGTCGTCTGCTGCAATAGCCCGTCCGTGACAATAATCGTTGAGTTGTGTGTTCCGAGATGCCGTTCTGCACACCACTGTTGAACTGCACCATTAACCCGTTAGCTTGAACAATTCTTGCCATTCTCCTTTGACCTCTCATCAACAAGTTGTTTTCACCCACAGGACTGCCGGTGACTGGGTGTTTTTTGTGTCTCACCATTCCCTGCAAACCCTAAACCTGTTGTGAGTGAAAGGTCCTGGATGGTGGCCATTTCTGAGATACTGGATCCGGCGCGCCTCGCACCGACGATCATACCACGCTCAAAGCCACTTGTTTTGCCCATTCTAATGTTCAACCGAACAGTATCTGAATGCCTCGATGCCCGTCTGCCTTTGAATAGCAAGCCATGGACACATGAATCACTGTCTGAATGGAGCAATCCTTTTTTGTGAACGGGGTGGTGTACCTAATATACTGGCCAGTGATGGTATTTTTCTCTTATGTAGCAAGCTTGATTGAAACAGAACATGCAATTTGTGGACAAAATGTGTGAGACGTAAATGTGTCTCTGACTCTCTGCCTAACTGCACAAAGTCATTCATTATATCGAGCTGTGAAAATGCAATTTCCCTCCCATATAATACAGCCTGGAGCGGATCTGTAATGTCTTCTCACAATGCTCTGGCTTCACATTCATTTAGTATATTTACAAAAAGCTAAATTGCCACCTGAAAAACATTCAGGTCGAAGATAAATAAAAAGGCAATATGGTACATCCAATCATTATCCACAGAGGTAGGACAAAACATACATTAAGAAGCCATAGGAAGCCTTAAATAGCAGTTTACCTTCAGAGTATTCATGATTCAAGGATTTCATTTGTGGTGAACAATTCCCCAAGGGATCATTCCCAGCTCTTCCAGAGATCTCCATGTATTTTAACATGGCTTGCATGAGAAAGACGGCCAGCACTAGCAAATAAAGTATTACTTCAATGTATTATCAGTAGTCACAATGGACATGTTTCAGCAACAACCCAAACCAACCTAGTACAACACAACACAACCTAAACCAACCTAGTACAACACAACACAAACCAACCTAGTACAACACAACCCAAACCAACCTAGTACAACACAACCCAAACCAACCTAGTACAACACAACCTAAACCAACCTAGTACAACACAACACAACCCAAACCAACCTAGTACAACACAACACAACCCAAACCAACCTAGTACAACACAACCCAAACCAACCTAGTACAACACAACCTAAACCAACCTAGTACAACACAACCCAAACCAACCTAGTACAACACAACACAACCCAAACCAACCTAGTACAACACAACACAACCCAAACCAACCTAGTACAACACAACACAAACCAACCTAGTACAACACAACACAACCCAAACCAACCTAGTACAACACAACACAACCCAAACCAACCTAGTACAACACAACACAACCCAAACCAACCTAGTACAACACAACACAACCCAAACCAACCTAGTACAACACAACACAACCTAAACCAACCTAGTACAACACAACCCAAACCAACATAGTACAACACAACCTAAACCAACCTAGTACAACACAACCCAAACCAACCTAGTACAACACAACACAACCTAAACCAACCTAGTACAACACAACACAACCTAAACCAACCTAGTACAACACAACCCAAACCAACCTAGTACAACACAACCCAAACCAACCTAGTACAACACAACCCAAACCAACCTAGTACAACACAACCCAAAGCAACAAAACTCCACACCACTCCAGTCAGACAGACAGACAGACGGACAATCAGACAAACACCACATCAGGCCATAGTACCATAGTGTCAATGCTGTGTGTATTCATATGCGGAATGTTTACAGTCCACAGACATTTAGAAACGTGAAATATGCTCTTTACTGTCAATGTGCATACAGTAGACCTCGCACAATGACTGATATGATCATTCGGAACCACAAATCCATAGCTATCTGTAGGCACCGGTTTCAACACAGCACAGTATTCAAAGTGCTTTACATTCTACAGGTTGCTTCATTATTTCCAGTGTTATATTTGTATTTATTTGTTCAACTGGCAGTCTGGGTTTTTTCTTATACATTAAGCTTTCATACAGAATTGCCCTACTAGCAAAACCCCCATAGACCCTCTCTCCAGAGAGCATTTCTTGTTCTAGCTCATGTTCATTCATCAGGTACAAGTCTACCCTCAGGACCTGTTGGAGAATGTGAGTAAATGCCAATATTTCCTGCATTTTCCTGTGAAATGTTTGATTGTTCAAGTCAAGCATGTGAAATCAACGCCTCTGGCTTGTTGCTCTCAACGTGGAGAAGAACCAAGGCCATAGGGGAAGAACATTCAGATGAGGGGAGAACATTCCGATGAGGGGAGAACATTCAGATGAGGGTGAGAACGTTCAGATGAGGGTGAGAATGTTCAGATGAGGCGGAGAACGTTCAGATGAGGAGAAGAACGTTCAGATGAGGAGGAGAACGTTCAGATGAAGGTGAGATCGTTCAGATGAGGAGAATAACGTTCAGATGAGGGGAGAACATTCAGATGAGGAGAGAACATTCAGATGAGGAGAAGAACGTTCAGATGAGGGTGAGAATGTTCAGATGAGGCGGAGAACGTTCAGATGAGGAGAAGAACGTTCAGATGAGGGGGAGAACGTTCAGATGAGGAGAAGAACGTTCAGATGAGGGTGAGAACGTTCAGATGAGGAGAATAACGTTCAGATGAGGGTGAGGACATTCAGATGAGGCGGAGAACGTTCAGATGAGGAGAAGAACGTTCGGATGAGGGGGAGAACGTTCAGATGAGGAGAAGAACGTTCAGATGAGGGTGAGGACATTCAGATGATGCGGAGAACGTTCAGATGAGGAGAAGAACGTTCGGATGAGGGGGAGAAATTTCAGATGAGGAAAAGAACGTTCAGATGAGGGTGAGGACATTCAGATGATGCGGAGAACGTTCAGATGAGGGGAAGAACGTTCGGATGAGGGGGAGAAATTTCAGATGAGGAAAAGAACGTTCAGATGAGGGTGAAACAGATGAACGTTTACATTTCTTCTCCATGACAAATTGAACATTACACATTTCTTCTCTGTGCCAGAAGAAACATGTATTATTTTAATGACACGGATGAAGCATAAATGTTGAAGATTTCAGTTTTTGTTCATTTGGAGTAATACCTCACTATGTTGTGCTGTTGTTTGTTGTTTATTTCATGCTGTTGATGTTGCCATCATGCTGTTGATATTGTCATCATGTTATCATTGATGTTATCATCATGCTGTTGATGTTGTCTTCATGTTGTTGATGTTGTCATCATGCTGTTGATGTTGACATCATGCTGTTGTCATCATGCTGTTGATGTTGTCATCATGTTATTGATGTTGTCTTCATGCTGTTGATGTTGTCATCATGCTGTTGATGTTGACATCATGCTGTTGTCATCATGATGTTGTTGTTTATTTCATGCTGTTGATGCTGTCATCATGCTGTTGTTGTTGTCATCATGCTGTTGATGTTGTCATGTTGTCATTGATGTTGTCATCATGTTGTTGATGTTGTCATCATGTTATCATTGATGTTGTCATCATGCTGCTGATGTTGTCATCATGCTGTTGTTGTTGTGATCATGCTGTTGATGTTGTAATCATGCTGTTGATGTTGTCATCATGTTGTCATTGATGTTGTAATCATGCTGTTGATGTTGTCATCATGTTGTCATTGATGTTGTCATCATGTTGTTGATGTTGTCATCATGTTGTCATTGATGTCATCATGCTGTTGATGTTGTCATCATGCTGTTGATGTTGTCATCATGCTGTTGATGTTGTCATCATGCTGTTGATGTTGTCATCATGCTGTTGATGTTGTCATCATGCTGTTGTTGTTGTCATCATGCTGTTGATGTTGTCATCATGTTGTCATTGATGTTGTCATCATGCTGTTGATGTTGTCATCATGCTGTTGTTGTTGTCATCATGCTGTTGATATTGTCATCATGTTTCCATTGATGTTGTCATCATGCTGTTGATGTTGTCATCATGTTGTCATTGATGTCATCATCATGCTGTTGATGTTGTAATCATGCTGTTGATGTTGTCATCATGCAGTTGATGTTGTCATCATGCAGTTGATGTTGTCATCATGCTGTTGATGTTGTCATCATGCTGTTGATGTTGTCATCATGCAGTTGATGTTGATATCATGCTGTTGATGTTGTCATCATGCTGTTGTTGTTGATATCATGCTGTTGATGTTGATATCATGCTGTTGATGTTGTCATCATGCTGTTGTTGTTGATATCATGCAGTTGATGTTGATATCATGCTGTTGATGTTGTCATCATGCTGTTGATGTTGTCATCATGCTGTTGATGTTGTCATCATGCTGCTGATGTTGTCATCATGCTGTTGATGTTGTCATCATGTTATTGATGTTGTCATCATGCTGTTGATGTTGTCATCATGCTGTTGATGTTGTCATCATGCTGTTGATGTTGTCATCATGTTATTGATGTTGTCATCATGCTGTTGATGTTGTCATCATGCTGTTGATGTTGTCATCATGCTGTTGATGTTGTCATCATGCAGTTGATATTGTCATCATGCTGTTGATGTTGTCATCATGCTGTTGATGTTGTCATCATGCAGTTGATGTTGATATCATGCTGTTGATGTTGTCATCATGCTGTTGTTGTTGATATCATGCTGTTGATGTTGATATCATGCTGTTGATGTTGTCATCATGCTGTTGTTGTTGATATCATGCAGTTGATGTTGATATCATGCTGTTGATGTTGTCATCATGCTGTTGATGTTGTCATCATGCTGTTGATGTTGTCATCATGCTGCTGATGTTGTCATCATGCTGTTGATGTTGTCATCATGTTATTGATGTTGTCATCATGCTGTTGATGTTGTCATCATGCTGTTGATGTTGTCATCATGCTGTTGATGTTGTCATCATGTTATTGATGTTGTCATCATGCTGTTGATGTTGTCATCATGCTGTTGATGTTGTCATCATGCTGTTGATGTTGTCATCATGTTATTGATGTTGTCTTCATGCTGTTGATGTTGTCATCATGCTGTTGGTGTTGACATCATGTTGTTGTCATCATGCTGTTGTTGTTGATATCATGCTGTTGATGTTGATATCATGCTGTTGATGTTGTCATCATGCTGTTGTTGTTGATATCATGCTGTTGATGTTGATATCATGCTGTTGATGTTGTCATCATGCTGTTGTTGTTGATATCATGCAGTTGATGTTGATATCATGCTGTTGATGTTGTCATCATGCTGTTGATGTTGATATCATGCTGTTGATGTTGTCATCATGCTGTTGTTGTTGACATCATGCTGTTGATGTTGACATCATGCAGTTGATGTTGTCATCATGCTGTTGTTGTTGACATCATGCAGTTGATGTTGATATCATGCTGTTGATGTTGTCATCATGCTGTTGATGTTGATATCATGCTGTTGATGTTGACATCATGCTGTTGATGTTGATATCATGCTGTTGATGTTGTCATCATGCTGTTGTTGTTGATATCATGCTGTTGTCATCATGCTGTTGTTGTTGATATCATGCTGTTGATGTTGTCATCATGCTGTTGTTGTTGATATCATGCAGTTGATGTTGATATCATGCTGTTGATGTTGACATCATGCTGTTGATGTTGATATCATGCAGTTGTTGTTGACATCATGCTGTTGTTGTTGATATCATGCTGTTGTTGTTGATATCATGCAGTTGATGTTGATATCATGCTGTTGATGTTGTCATCATGCTGTTGATGTTGATATCATGCTGTTGATGTTGATATCATGCTGTTGATGTTGTCATCATGCTGTTGATGTTGATATCATGCTGTTGATGTTGATATCATGCTGTTGATGTTGATATCATGCTGTTGATGTTGATATCATGCTGTTGATGTTGATATCATGCTGTTGATGTTGATATCATGCTGTTGATGTTGATATCATGCTGTTGATGTTGACATCATGCTGTTGTTGTTGATATCATGCAGTTGATGTTGATATCATGCTGTTGATGTTGACATCATGCTGTTGATGTTGATATCATGCAGTTGATGTTATCAGCCCTTGACATAGGAGCCATACATAACTTTACAACACCTTTTATTTGATATATTTAGGAGAATAAAACTTTTTAGGGACTAAACATAATAAAAAATAACACCAAATAATTCAAATGTAATCCAACACAATTCATTTAAAATGAAGAAAACACATTCAGTACTGTTGCCATACAAGGTTCACCATTGACATGCATTAATATAATATAATATAATATATTTATGAGCATGTTTTATATGCGTCCTCTAGGGATGGCTACATTCATTATGCTAACAGTCATTTAAATACTTTATTCAAAGGAAATGATCCTCATGGAACAAATGGCACAATAATTACACGCAACCTAACAAGAATGGAGACAAAATGGGGAGGGAGCACCGAAGCTAAGCATCAACGTCAAGCTCACATTTCTATAACACACACACACATACATATACACACACATATACACAAACACATACACACACACACAAACTGTATATTGACTTTACAGGATGACACATACTATAGCAGCTAACAGACTGCAGTGTTCTGAGCACCTGGCTCACTCTGAGCAGTAGTAATTATGATGTGTTGTTGTTTATCCATCTCCCTCTGTCAGTAGCACATAGGAGGGTCATAGAAATGGCAGCATGTTGACTGATTGACTTAGTCAAAGGTTCATCCTAAGGCTTTGTGGAGTCTGTGTGAGTTACAGAAATTCATGCATTATGTAGGTAAAACTGACACGACCTTGAGACATTACGACGCGGACTAACATTACCTCCGCGGCGACCTTCCCGGCTCCCGAAGATACATCTGAAGTGTTTAGCAGTGTTTTACAATGCCTTACCAGGGCCTTTATATGTGCTAAGCTCCTTTATTTTGCCCATACATTTCCGAGGAAGGAATTTAGTGCCACTCAGATGTGGGCCATTTAGAATAGCTTGACTTAGGGAGACAAATGAGGTTACGCAGTCACAGCTGGTGCTGATAAAGAGCGGTTGCATACTGTAGCATAGCGCTGAGCTTTTACTGGGCTGTGTGATCTAACCAAGGAAAAACCTTAGTTGTATCCTTTGTACAATAAATACGGGCCCAGAGTTTTTACCTAGTAAGGTCAGGGGGTCAGTAAAAACTCATGGCCTTATAGCCACACATTTCACCTGAATATATTTACCTGAACTGGATTACCTGTATGAGTAGTTACATTGGTATGAAGGTAACTTAAAGTAACTGTCCAGTGTTTCCAGATTTCCATGAAATATGACCTTAATTAATAACATTATGAGTGAAATAGATTTCCTTCCAAAAACAGGGTAATTTATTATGTTTAAAAGCAGTTTTACTGTGTTGGAATGCTGTGGGCGTACCCCAAACAACAGACTGGTGTGGGCGTATACCGGTCATTAAAAATATTAACGCACGTAGACCGCTGATTGATCAGCTCATCCTCCTCAGTAGGATGACTTTACCCTCTATGAGGAAATAGCAAGCATTATTGAAAAGGTCTGTTGGAGATACAAGTTTGTTGGAATTTTGAAGTGTTTTTTTTTCTCTACTTATATGCTTTTGCCACAAATACAAGTACAGGATGAGTTATTTGGGTATGAGTGAACAGAATATGACATTTTAAAAAGTGAGATTTTTCCTGGACATTTACTTTTGGTAAAGGGTTACTCTGTATATTCAGTGAATATTATTGACCCTGACCTTAGTTACAGTGCCTTGCAAAAGTATTCGGCCCCCTTGAACTTTGCGACCTTTTGCCACATTTCAGGCTTCAAACATAAAGATATAAAACTGTATTTTTTTGTGAAGAATCAACAACAAGTGGGACACAATCATGAAGTGGAACGACATTTATTGGATATTTCAAACTTTTTTAACAAATCAAAAACTGAAAAATTGGGCGTGCAAAATTATTCAGCCCCCTTAAGTTAATACTTTGTAGCGCCACCTTTTGCTGCGATTACAGCTGTAAGTCGCTTGGGGTATGTCTCTATCAGTTTTGCACATCGAGAGACTGAATTTTTTTCCCATTCCTCCTTGCAAAACAGCTCGAGCTCAGTGAGGTTGGATGGAGATCATTTGTGAACAGCAGTTTTCAGTTCTTTCCACAGATTCTCGATTAGTTTCAGGTCTGGACTTTGACTTGGCCATTCTAACACCTGGATATGTTTATTTTTGAACCATTCCATTGTAGATTTTGCTTTATGTTTTGGATCATTGTCTTGTTGGAAGACAAATCTCCGTCCCAGTCTCAGGTCTTTTGCAGACTCCATCAGGTTTTCTTCCAGAATGGTCCTGTATTTGGCTCCATCCCATGTTCCCATCAATTTTAACCATCTTCCCTGTCCCTGCTGAAGAAAAGCAGGCCCAAACCATGATGCTGCCACCACCATGTTTGACAGTGGGGATGGTGTGTTCAGGGTGATGAGCTGTGTTGCTTTTACGCCAAACATAACGTTTTGCATTGTTGCCAAAAAGTTCCATTTTGGTTTCATCTGACCAGAGCACCTTCTTCCACATGTTTGGTGTGTCTCCCAGGTGGCTTGTGGCAAACTTTAAACAACACTTTTTATGGATGTCTTTAAGAAATGGCTTTCTTCTTGCCATTCTTCCATAAAGGCCAGATTTGTGCAATATATGACTGATTGTTGTCCTATGGACAGAGTCTCCCACCTCAGCTGTAGATCTCTGCAGTTCATCCAGAGTGATCATGGGCCTCTTGGCTGCATCTCTGATCAGTCTTCTCCTTGTATGAGCTGAAAGTTTAGAGGGACGGCCAGGTCTTGGTAGATTTGCAGTGGTCTGATACTCCTTCCATTTCAATATTATCGCTTGCACAGTGCTCCTTGGGATGTTTAAAGCTTGGGAAATCTTTGTGTATCCAAATCCGGCTTTAAACTTCTTCACAACAGTATCTCGGACCTGCCTGGTGTGTTCCTTGTTCTTCATGATGCTCTCTGCGCTTTTAACGGACCTCTGAGACTATCACAGTGCAGGTGCATTTATACGGAGACTTGATTACACACAGGTGGATTGTATTTATCATCATTAGTCATTTAGGTCAACATTGGATCATTCAGAGATCCTCACTGAACTTCTGGAGAGAGTTTGCTGCACTGAAAGTAAAGGGGCTGAATAATTTTGCACGCCCAATTTTTCAGTTTTTGATTTGTTAAAAAAGTTTGAAATATCCAGTAAATGTCGTTCCACTTCATGATTGTGTCCCACTTGTTGTTGATTCTTCACAAAAAAATACAGTTTTACATCTTTATGTTTGAAGCCTGAAATGTGGCAAAAGGTCGCAAAGTTCAAGGGGGCCGAATACTTTCGCAAGGCACTGTATCTTTATTATTTGGTTTGGTCAGGGTGTGACAAGGGTGGTGTGCTTGGTTTTTTGTATTGTCTAGAGGTTTTTGTATTGTCTAGAGGTTTTTGTATTGTCTAGGGGTTTTTGTATTGTCTAGGGGTTTTTTGTATTGTCTAGAGGTTTTTGTATTGTCTAGAGGTTTTTGTATTGTCTAGAGGTTTTTGTATTGTCTAGGGGTTTTTGTATTGTCTAGGGGTTTTTGTATTGTCTAGGGGTTTTTGTATTGTCTAGAGGTTTTTGTATTGTCTAGAGGTTTTTGTATTGTCTAGGGGTTTTTGTATTGTCTAGGGGTTTTTGTATTGTCTAGAGGTTTTTGTATTGTCTAGGGGTTTTTGTATTGTCTAGAGGTTTTTGTATTGTCTAGGGGTTTTTGTATTGTCTAGGGGTTTTTGTATTGTCTAGGGGTTTTTGTATTGTCTAGAGGTTTTTGTATTGTCTAGGGGTTTTTGTATTGTCTAGGGGTTTTTGTATTGTCTATGGGTTTTTGTATGTCTAGGGTTGCCTGGTCTAGGGGTTTATATGTCTATGGTTGCCTAGATTGGTTCTCAATCAGAGGCAGCTGTTTATTGTTGTCTCTGATTGGGAACCATATTTAGGTACCATATTCCTTGGTTTATCTGTGGGTTATTGTCTATGTGTAGTTGCCTGTTTCAGCACTTGTGTTATATAGCTTCACTTTGGTTAGTTTGTTTAAGTGTTCTTCGTTAATAAAAGAAGAATGTATTCAAATCACGCTGCGCCTTGGTCTCCTCACTATGACGACAGTGCCTACTTTAGATCTGCCTATAACATTTAAGTCATTTAGCAAACACTCTTATCCAAAGCAACTTACAGGCGCAATTAGGGTTAAGTACCTTGCTCAAAGGCACACAGGCAGATTTTCTCACCTTATTGGCTCTGGGATTCAAACCAGCAACCTTTCAGTTACTGACCCAATGCTCTAACCGCTAGGCTACCTGCCACCCTATACTCACCTGACTGGATCGATTGACCTGTTTCCTGAAGATTCAGGCTGAGAAAGGATTTTCCCACACAGACATGTGTGCTTGATCAATATTCCCCGTCTTGGTTAAGCTTTAGCAACCTTTCAAATATCACTTCACATCGAGTTCTCTCACATAATTGTCTGTATTTCCAAATTAGATTACTTTTCTTATGCAGATATATTTCTCCATTGACAAGTATTGTACAGAAATGGTCCCTATTCTAGCCCAATGTGCTCATGATGTGCACCAGTTTAAAAACGACAAAATGCACACCCATTATCATGCATTGTCATTGTGTCTTGGTGTTATATCCGTTCTAATCCTGTGCCCTAAAAGTATGTCTACCATATTGCGAGGTCATATCGGCACGTATAAACGGCTCATAAAGATGGTGGTTGTTACAGGAAATGATTATGGACTACTGGAATTATTTATGACAGTAATTGCCACATTATTGACAGGATGGCAGCTCTGTTGTCACTCTGTCCATCTCCCTGAGCAGAGATAAGAGCGAGGGGGGGGAGCAAGCTGAGCCTTAAGCAGACTGACAAGCTAATTACATAGTCTTCCTTCCCCTCAATGAAAAACACTCCTTATCCGAAACCCTGCCCAGAAACAAGGCATTTTCTCACCTCTGGACGGCACTGGATGAAGGAAGATTTGGCAGATGGACAGAAGTCTTCAGGTGCACAGCGTTAGAGAGGGTACCGAAGAAGACGGGGGAGAAAGAGATGGAGAGAGACAGAGAGGGGGAAAGAGAGAGGGGAGAAAGAGAGCAAGGGCTGATGTTTTAATAGCTAGCTAGACACCTAGCTCCAAATCTTGCCCCATCCATCCACAACCCTGTTACAGTAGCTTGTGTGCTATCAGAGGCAACTGTCACTCCCCACACCGCTGTTGTTATTTTTTCCTTCCTCTCTGTGAATTTGCATTTGCTCGTGTCAATCACTCAGCAGCCTGAGGACTGATGTCTGATGACTAGCTGAGGTCTGATGACTAGCTGAGGACTGATGTCTGATGACTAGCTGAGGACTGACGTCTGATGACTAGCTGAGGACTGATGTCTGATAACTAGCTGAGGACTGATGTCTGATGACTAGCTGGGGACTGATGACTAGCTGAGGACTGAGGTATGATGACTAGCTGAGGACTGATGTCTGATGACTAGCTGAGGACTCATGTCTGATGACTAGCTGAGGACTGACGTCTGATGACTAGCTGAGGACTGATGTCTGATGACTAGCTGAGGACTGACGTCTGATGACTAGCTGAGGACTGATGTCTGATGACTAGCTGAGGACTGATGTCTGATGACTAGCTGGGGACTGATGACTAGCTGAGGACTGATGTATGATGACTAGCTGAGGACTGATATATGATGACTAGCTGAGGACTCATGTCTGATGACTAGCTGAGGACTGATGTATGATGACTAGCTGAGGACTGATGACTAGCTGAGGACTGATGTCTGATGACTAGCTGAGGACTGATGTCTGATGACTATCTGAGGTCTGATGACTAGCTGAGGACTGATGTCTGATGACTAGCTGAGGACTGATGTATGATGACTAGCTGAGGACTGATGTATGATGACTAGCTGAGGACTGATGTCTGATGACTAGCTGAGGACTGATGTTTGATGACTAGCTGAGGACTGATGTATGGTGACAAGCTGAGGACTGATGTCTGATGACTAGCTGAGGACTGATGTCTGATGACTAGCTGAGGACTGATATTTGATGACTAGCTGAGGACTGATGTCTGATGACTAGCTGAGGACTGATGTCTGATGACTAGCTGATGACTGATGTATGATGACTAGCTGATGACTGATGTCTGATGACTAGCTGAGGACTGATGACTAGCTGAGGACTGATGTATGATGACTAGCTGATGACTGATGTATGATGACTAGCTGAGGACTGATGTATGATGACTAGCTGAGGACTGATGTATTATGACTAGCTGAGGACTGATGTCTGATGACTAGCTGAGGACTGATGTATGATGACTAGCTGAGGACTGATGTCTGATGACTAGCTGAGGACTGATGTCTGATGACTAACTGAGGACTGATGTCTGACGACTAGCTGAGGACTGATGTATTATGACTAGCAGAGGACTGATGTCTGATGACTAGCTGAGGACTGATGTTTGATAACTAGCTGAGGACTGATGTCTGATGACTAGCTGAGGACTGATGTCTGATGACTAGCTGAGGACTGATGTCTGATGACTAGCTGAGGACTGATGTATGATGACTAGCTGAGGACTGATGACTAGCTGAGGACTGATGTATGATGACTAGCAGAGGACTGATGTCTGATGACTAGCTGAGGACTCATGTCTGATGACTAGCTGAGGACTGATGTATGATGACTAGCTGAGGACTGATGTTTGATAACTAGCTGAGGACTGATGTCTGATGACTAGCTGAGGACTGATGTCTGATGACTAGCTGAGGACTGATGTATGATGACTAGCTGAGGACTGATGTCTGATGACTAGCTGAGGACTGATGACTAGCTGAGGACTGATGTATGATGACTATCTGAGATGATGTGGACTTACTTTCTGTGACAGCCAGTCAGTCTGCGCTGTGCCTTTTGGGGATACTAGGGGTGAAGAACGCTGTATCTCTGTGATACGTTTCACAGCACTTTATGCTCCTGAGTTACAGTGGGGAGAAGAAGTATTTGATACACTGCCAATTTGCAGGTTTTCCTACTTACAAAGCATGTAGAGGTCTGTAATTTTTATCATAGGTACACTTCAACTGTGAGAGACAGAATCTAAAACAAAAATCCAGAAAATCACATTGTATGATTTTTAAGTAATTAATTTGCATTTTATTGCATGACATAAGTATTTGATCACCTACCAACCAGTAAGAATTCCGGCTCTCACAGACCTGTTAGTTTGTCTTTAAGAAGCCCTCCTGTTCTCCACTCATTACCTGTATTAACTGCACCTGTTTGAACTCGTTACCTGTATAAAAGACACCTGTCCACACACTCAATCAAGCAGACTCCAACCTCTCCACAATAGCCAAGACCAGAGAGGGTGTAAGGACTTCAGGGATAAAATTGTAGACCTGCACAAGGCTGGGATGGGCTACAGGACAATAGGCAAGCAGCTTGGTGAGAAGGCAACAACTGTTGGCGCAATTATTAAAAATGGAAGAAGTTCGGCCTCCCGGGTGGTGCAGTGGTTAAGGGTGCTGTACTGCAGCGCCAGCTGTGCCACCAGAGACTCTGGGTTCGCGCCCAGGCTCTGTTGTAACCGGACGCGACCAGGAGGTCTGTGGGGCGATGCACAATTGACCTAGCGTCATCCGGGTTAGGGAGGGTTTGGCCGGTAGGGAAATCCTTGTCTCATCGCGCACCAGCGACTCCTGTGGCGGGCCGGGCACAGTGTGCGCTAACCAAGGTTGCCAGGTGCACGGTGTTTCCTCCGACACATAGGTGCGGCTGGCTTCCGGGATGGATGGCGCTGTGTTAAGAAGCAGTGCGGCTTGGTTGGGTTGTGTATCGGAGGACGCATGACGTTCAACCTTCGTCTCTCCCGAGCCCGTACGGGAGTTGTAGCGATGAGACAAGATAGTAGCTACTAAACAATTGGATACCACGAATTTGGGGAGAAAACTGGGGTAAAAACAAAAAACAAAAAAAATGGAAGAAGTTCAAGATGACGGTCAATCACCCTCAGTCTGGGGCTCCATGCAAGATCTCATCTCGTGGGGCATCAATGATCATGGGGAAGGTTAGGGATCAGCCCAGAACTACACGGCAGGACCTGGTCAATGACCTGAAGAGAGCTGGGACCACAGTCTCAAAGAAAACCATTAGTAACACACTACACCGTCATGGATTAAAATCCTGCAGCGCACGCAAGGTCCCCCTGCTCAAGCCAGCGCATGTCCAGGCCCATCTGAAGTTTGCCAATGACCATCAGGATGATCCAGAGGAGGAATGGGAGGAGGTCATGTGGGCTGATGAGACAAAAATAGAGCTTTTTGGTCTAAACTCCACTCGTCGTGTTTGGAGGAAGAAGGTACAACCCCAAGAACACCATCACAACCATGAAGCATGGAGGTGGAAACATTCTTTGGGGGTGCTTTTCTGCAAAGGGGACAGTACGACTGCACCGTATTGAGGGGAGGATGGATGGGGCCATGTATCGCAAGAGCTTGGCCAACAACCTCCTTCCCTCAGTAAGAGCATTGAAGATGGGTCGTGGCTGGGTCTTCCAGCATGATAACGACCCGAAACACACAGCCATGGCAACTAAGGAGTGGCTCCGTAAGAAGCATCTCAAGGTCCTGGATGGCCTAGCCAGTCTCCAGACCTGAACCCAATAGAACATCTTTGGAGGGAGCTGAAAGTCCGTATTGCCCAGCGACAGCCCCGAAACCTGAAAGATCTGGAGAAGGTCTGTATGGAGGAGTGGGCCAAAATCCCTGCTGCAGTGTGTGCAAACTTGGTCAAGAACTACAGGAAACGTATGATCTCTGTAATTGCAAACAAAGGTTTCTGTATCAAATATTAAGTTCTGCTTTTCTGATGTATCAAATACTTATGTCATGCAATAAAATGCACATTAATTACTTAAAAATCATGCAATGTGATTTTCTGGATTTTTGTTTTATATTCCGTCTCTCACAGTTGAAGTGTACCTATGATAAAAATTACAGACCTCTACATGCTTTGTAAGTAGGAAAACCTGCCAAATCGGCAGTGTATCAAATACTTGTTCTCCCCACTGTACATGACTAACGCTCAACACAGACAGTAGCAAAGGCAAGTTATTGGACCGTATGTTGCTTACATTGCCCAATACAGCTGTGCATTATAGGTTCAAGGGTGAAGTTGTATAACAAGCGTGTAACTAGAAATCATGTGATAGAGCCATTCAAATAATTATCCCCTAACTATTCTCTAACACACACCTGTATGTAAAGGGCCCTATCCCTCAGAAGGTAAGCTGTTAAGGGCACTAGACTCCATCCTATATCTCTGAAGGGCCATAGCTTCAACCATGTGTCTATGTAGGTAACATCTAAAGGTCTGTATCTCTCACAAGGTAATCTGTGAAGGACTCAGCACTCCTCTGATCACAGTACTGAGACAGTGTGAGTTGTGTGGTGTGGAGCTCAGTCAAAGAGTCTGCAGCTGGAATTCATTCCCCTGGTTGCCAGAGTGCACACACACACGTACACACACACTCTCTCTCACTAGCACGTGTCAGTAAGACAGATGTCTACACCCTGCCGCCCTGCCCATCCCATAATGCAGTAGTTTGTGTGCTGGGGATGCGGCTGTGCGCTGACGAGGATGGGAAGTGACACAAACCAAACTCGGTGTGTCCTCCAGCCAGCTCCGGTGGCTCCCGGCCTGTCAATCCCAGCTCCGTCAGCAGCACTGGCTCAATGGCAGTGCCTTTGACACATGTCACAAAGTTTTAAATGTCTGCTCTTTTCAGCAGGACGGCTGGATTGGCGAGGGTGAGGAGGGAGGCAGCCAGGGGAAGGATGACATTTTGTTGTCGGGTGGGGGACTTGTTGTGGCTCCACTCTTCCTGCCTGCGCCAGCTGTCAGGGCCGGTTCCCTCTGAACACAACACAAATAAACCTGGTCATGCTGAAACGTTGCCACTCGTGACCAGCCTCCCCAACGTTCCGGGTGCAGGAACGAGAACACACACACACACACACACACACACACACACACACACACACACACACACACACACACACACACACACACACACACACACACACACACACACACACACACACACACACAGACAGAGATCAAAGATAGTGTGAGGCTATCGCTGACCTTTCTGTCATCTGTCTGTCTGTTAGATTGATGAGCAGGACTGAAGCTCCACATGGTCCCGCTCACATCTCCCTGATCTGTTTGGGCTAATGTAGAAGACGGTACCTTTTACCGTAATGACTAGAATAGAGAAGCAGGAGGAGACAGTAATGACTGGAGTAGAGAAGCAGGAAAAGGAGATGTAATGACTGGAATAGAGAAGGAGACTGTAATGACTGGAATAGAGAAGCAGGAGAAGGAGACGGTAATGACTGGAATAGAGGAGAAGGAGACGGTAATGACTGGAATAGAGAAGCAGGAGAAGGAGACGGTAATGACTGGAATAGAGAAGGAGACTGTAATGACTGGAATAGAGAAGCAGGAGAAGGAGACGGTAATGACTGGAATAGAGGAGAAGGAGACGGTAATGACTGGAATAGAGAAGCAGGAGAAGGAGACGGTAATGACTGGAATAGAGGAGAAGGAGACGGTAATGACTGGAATAGAGAAGCAGGAGAAGGAGACGGTAATGACTGGAATAGAGGAGAAGGAGACGGTAATGACTGGAATAGAGAAGCAGGAGAAGGAGACGGTAATGACTGGAATAGAGGAGAAGGAGACGGTAATGACTGGAATAGAGAAGCAGGAGAAGGAGACGGTAATGACTGGAATAGAGAAGCAGGAAAAGGAAACGTAATGACTGGATTAGAGAAGGAGATGGTAATGACTGAAATAGAGAAGCAGGAGAAGGAGACGGTAATGACTGGAATAGAGAAGCAGGAAAAGGAGACGTAATGACTGGATTAGAGAAGGAGATGGTAATGACTGGAATAGAGAAGCAGGAGAATGAGACGGTAATGACTGGAATAGAGAAGCAGGAGAAGGAGATGGTAATGACTGGAATAGAGAAGCGGGAGAAGGAGATGTAATGATTGGAATAGAGAAGGAGATGATAATGACTGGAATAGAGAAGCAGGAGAAGGAGACGGTAATGACTGGAATAGAGAAGCGTGAGAAGGAGATGGTAATGACTGGATTAGAGAAGGAGATGGTAATGACTGGATTAGAGAAGGAGATGGTAATGACTGGAATAGAGAAGCGGGAGAAGGAGATGTAATGACTGGAATAGAGAAGGAGATGGTAATGATTGGAATAGAGAAGCAGGAGAAGGAGACGTAATGACTGGAATAGAGAAGCGGGAGAAGGAGATGTAATGACTGGAATAGAGAAGGAGATGGTAATGATTGGAATAGAGAAGCAGGAGGAGACGGTAATGACTGGAATAGAGAAGCGGGAGAAGGAGACGGTAATGACTGGATTAGAGAAGGAGATGGTTATGACTGGAATAGAGAAGCAGGAGAAGGAGATGGTAATGACTGGAATAGAGAAGCAGGGGAAGGAGACGGTAATGACTGGAATAGAGAAGCAGGAGAAGGAGATGGTAATGACTGGAATAGAGAAGCAGGAGAAGGAGACGTAATGACTGGAATAGAGAAGCGGGAGAAGGAGATGTAATGACTGGAATAGAGAAGGAGATGGTAATGATTGGAATAGAGAAGCAGGAGAAGGAGATGTAATGACTGGAATAGAGAAGGAGATGGTAATGATTGGAATAGAGAAGCAGGAGAAGGAGACGGTAATGACTGAAATAGAGAAGCAGGAGAAGGAGACGGTAATGACTGGAATAAAGAAGGAGACTGTAATGACTGGAATAAAGAAGCAGGAGAAGGAGACGGTAATGACTGGAAAAGAGAAGCAGGAAAAGGAGATGTAATGACTGGAATAGAGAAGAAGGAAAATGAGGCTCATTCTGTTGAAAAACCCAGGGTATGAAGCTATGTCATCTTGTAACTGTACATCAAACATAGTGATCATAAACGTTTACACTGTATATCACATGAGTTTTATGATATGAAATGTGAAGTACACATTTGGACACATAGATGTTTGGCTTGCTTGTATGACATAGCGGTATTTATTATAAACCTCAACGGCTCATCTTTCAAAATACATATAGTTCTCTAAATTGACAGCATTTCCCTCACTCAGACAACAAACCTATTGCAGAAGTTGCCCAATTAGCAGGAGAGATGGGGGCAACAACCCACACAGCATTGTGAATCTGTGACGTCAAGTGTAGCATGTTACTGTACAGCCAATACATTCCAATTAAGGCGTTCATCAGGGCACAGGTTGGGGAGGACAGGCTTGTGGTAATGACTGGAGCGGAGTAAGTGGACTGGTATCAAATACATCAAACACATGGTTTCCATGTGTTTGAGGACATTCCATTTCTGCCAATCACCTATAACAGCATTGGTTTATTTCCAAATGGCAGATAATAAGATTACATTGAGTACATTCAGTATGTGGAAATATTTCCTAACTTCTATAACACAGTATGTTAAAAGCATGCCTTCTGAATCCTTCACAACCTAATTTAGGTCATATTCAGTAACCTAAATCACAATGAATTTACAATCTCGTTCCATACTAATATGATATTAACATTTCATGATTCATCTGCTTAAATTCTGGTAATTTCCCCCCAAATCCTGGTTGGAAGATTTCAGGAATCACCAGAGAATAAGCAGAACAGAAGTATAGACCTACTGATAAAGATCATTTGTAAGTAGGCCTATAAAAAATGTAAGTTGACATAACAATTATGTAGATTAACAAAACAAAGAAATTGTTGATGAAGCTAGCTTCGCAAAGTTCCTTCACAATGGAGTGTGCCGGCTCATGAGTCTGGTTCTTCTGATAACCCACTGGAGTTAGGCTCATTGACTTGATGACGGTGATGCCAGATGATCGATGCCAGATGATGCAATTGGCCCTGATGTTGTCCTCAGCCTCTCTGTAGCCTTCCTGTGATGCCAGGTGATGGTGATGGAGTTGGCTTGCTGGCCCTGATGTCGTTCTCAGATCAGCCTCTCTGTAGCCTTCCTGTGATGCCAGGTGATGGTGATGGAGTTGGCTTGCTGGCCCTGATGTTGTTCCCAGATCAGCCTCTCTGTAGCCTTCCTGTGATGCCAGGTGATGGTGATGGAGTTGGCTTGCTGGCCCTGATGTCGTTCTCAGATCAGCCTCTCTGTAGCTGGGACTTAGTACTCCTCCACCACTAACGTGTATCACCCACTTGGGCGATGCCTCTGCTGCTGCTATGGTGCAAAAACAGCCCACCATACATCCCTATAGAGCAGTAGTTATCCTCACTACGACATCGCTGCCATGTCCACAATGCAGTCAGGTCTCATTGATCAAGAAGCCAGTGCTGAGTGAGATGCATCTTTTACACATTAGCCTGCAGCTAGCTAGCTATCGATCTATCTATCTATATAGCTGTGTTATATTGGCCATATACCACAAACCCTGAGGTGCCTTATTGCTATTATAAACTGCTTACCAATGTAATTAGGCAGTGAAAATAAATGTTTTGTCATACAAGTGGTATACGGTCTGATATACCACAGCTATCAGCCAATCAGCATTCAGGGTTTGATTCACCCAGTTTATTGAAAATATGATACCCCTTCAAATGATACAATATCTTGCAATAATTCAATACTAAATAACTGATTATTTTGCATTAACATATTCATAGTGATGCATATCTGACAACAGCATAACTCTAAACACTTTTGGTAAGTGAAAGTTTAAAAGTGTTGTTACGCTTGCAGGTAAGCCCTGTATCAGAGTACATTCCTTTAGAAGAGAGACTGAAAACTACGACCTTATCACAAAAATAATGCTGTGAGATAATCTAAACAAATACAGCTTCAGAAGCACAAGGGTGGTGTCCTTGAGGAAAAGTTAGCATAGCGTTCTTATTTTTTCATATATTTCTCCTTTCTCCTCCCTCTCTCTTGTCTGGCCTTCCCTCCTCCCTCTCTCCTGTCTGGCCTTCCCTCCTCCCCCTCTCCTGTCTGGCTTTCCCTCCTCCCCCTCTCCTGTCTGGCTTTCCCTCCTCCCCCTCTCCTGTCTGGCTTTCCCTCCTCCCTCTCTCTTGTCTGGCCTTCCCTCCTCCCCCTCTCCTGTCTGGCCTTCCCTCCTCCCTCTCTCCTGTCTGGCTTTCCCTCCTCCTCTCTCCTGTCTGGCTTTCCCTCCTCCCCCTCTCTTGTCTGTCCTTCTCTCCTCCCCCTCTCCTGTCTGGCCTTCCCTACTCCCTCTCTCCTGTCTGGCCTTCCCTCCTCCCTCTCTCCTGTCTGGCCTTCCCTCCTCCCTCTCTCCTGTCTGGCCTTCCCTCCTCCCTCTCTCCTGTGTAGCCTTCCCTCCTCCCTCTCTCCTGTCTGGCCTTCCCTCCTCCCTCTCTCTTGTGTAGCCTTTTCTCCTCCCTCTCTCCTGTCTGGCCTTCCCTCCTCTTTTGTCTGGCCTTCCCTCCTCCCTCTCTCCTGTCTGGCCTTCTCTCACACAGGCCCAGTGAGGCGTCAGGTGTGACCTCTGACTCCTGGTGAGTGGTGGTAGGGGACTGGTGATCCATCATGTCTGCCTTGGCTGTCAGCGCAGCAGCTTGGCTGGAGCTGTCCATCACCATGGCCACGGGTGGTGTGTGTGTGTGTGCATTTGCGTGTGCGGTTCTCTGCGTGTGTGTATGTGCATGCATGCACATGAGTGTATGGTTGTGTGTGCTTAGATGCAATCATGTCAGTGTTCACTCTGGGGCAGGAGAGTGGAGCTGACAGGAGAGGCAGCCTAAACTCAGTGGAGGAGGAGACCAGGCCACTTCGCGACAGGACCAGTATTGATAAAGACTCTCATCATGCTGATCTAGGATCAGGTCCCCTCTGTCCATATTACCATCTAAATAAATAACTAAACTGATCCTAGATCAGCAATCCTACTTGATCAGCTTGATACATTTTATTTATGTAAATTTTATTTAACCCTTATTTTACCTTCTCATTTACAGCAACGACCTGGGGAATAGTTACAGGGGAGTTATAGTTACAGGGGAGTTACAGGGGAGAGGAGGGAGGATGAATGAGCCAAATGGAAGCTGGGGATGATTAGGTGACCGTGATGATATGAGGGTCCGATTGGGAATTTAGCCAGGACACCCTACTCTTACGATAAGTGCCATGGGATCTTTAGTGACCACAGAGAGGCAGGACACCCATTTAACATCCCATCTGAGAGACAGCTCCCTACACCCTGGTTTTACTATCCTTGTGGGGACCAGATATCCTCATAAGGATAGTAAAACAAAGAAAATTCAGACAAGTAGGGACATTTCGCTGGTCACCACAAGTAAAAAGCTATTTTAGGGTTATGGGTTAGGGTTAGAATTAGGGTTAGAATTAGAGATTAGGTTTACGGGTTAGGAGTTTGATTTAGGGGTTTGGGGTTGGTTAGGTCAATGTGTGTGTGTATGTGTGTGTGTGTGTGTGTGTGTGTGTGTGTGTGTGTGTGTGTGTGTGTGTGTGTGTGTGTATATGTGTGGATGTACGCGTGTGTGCGTGTGTGTGTGTGTGTGTGTGTGTGTGTGTGTGTATATGTGTGTATATGTGTGCATGTACGCGTGTGTGCGCGTGTGTGTGTGTGTGTGTGTGTGTGTGTGTATATGTGTGTATATGTGTGCATGTACGCGTGTGTGCGTGTGTGTGTGTGTGTGTGTGTGTGTGTGTGTGTGTGTGTCTCCGTCGGTCCATTAGAGTTGGTCATTGCGGATGAACCGGTTGCCTTCTGAATGCTTTCCATAGTAGATGTAACGGCACTTGGCGAGCACACCTGAATATGGAAGAAGATGAATAATATTAAAACACTGTGGTAAAATTCAGATTTACCTGTGGTGTGTATAAGCAATCCCCTTGGACTTGATTTGTTATTACACTGTATTGTCCTCACTATTCTGTATTAACCATGGAAAAGTTCAATTGAGTGTCAAACTGATTTCTGTCTATTTCCCATTGCTGTTTCTTTGATATAATATCAAATATGGTATTCAGCTATTGACAACAGTATACACAAACGCTAATATAAATCTGTGTATTCTAATGGTTCATTATTTGTCATTATCGGCCTTATACCAGCTGTGAAGTTTATGTGTGTGTGTGTGTGTGTGTGTGTGTGTGTGTGTGTCTCAGAGGTGTGTTTTTGTGTGTGTTTGTCTCGGAGGTGTGTGTGTCTCGGAGGTGTGTGTGTGTGAATATAGAGGATGAGTATCCTTTTCAAGTGGAGGAACAGCGAGGAAACAGCATTGGCCTCAGGGTGATGTCTAGACAGTAACGAGCTCACAGCACCTGCCTCCACTTCACCCACACACACAGGAAGAGTGGGCCATGAGAGAGACAGAGAGTAATTATTACCACAATCAATGGGCAGAGGGACTCTCTCTCTGTGTGTGTGAATGTGTGTGTGTGTGTGTGTGTGTGTGTGTGTGTGTGTGTGTGTGTGTGTGTGTGTGAATGCGTGCAAACCATGTATCAATACTATGTGAACCTTGCTCTGAACATCCTAGCTTTTTTTTATTTGGCAACTGATCACAGCATTCACTTCAGCATTCTATCAATATCAAAATGACCCTTGACCTTGACAATACCTTTGAAGTACTTCACATTATACAAATGATGTCTAGAGACATAATTCCAGATGCTTTTAGTTGATGTTGCCCTGAGCGAATGGTAAATCTCTGATCTAAGGCTAATTGATCCAATCAACAAACAAGCTACAGTACGATAAAGATTCACATGTTTATAATCACACTTAGAACATTTCCCTTAATCTAAAAACAAGGTGAAGACTGTAGTATGAATCACAGTATTTTATGTTTTATTGATCAAATTAAATAAGGTTTAAATCTGCAGCTTTGTTAGGGCACTAATTAAATTAAGTTGGAATGCTTAAAAAACTACAACAACAAATAACTCCCCAAAGGGTTAAACTGTAAAACAACATGGCCACCTATAACCACCATACTCTAGCCTAGTCTACTCTGTTCTTTCTCTGCCTGTCACTTGAAGAATTCTGCAGAGCTGCAGCTTCAGCTGGCTAGGTGTCACCGCTCGGCAAATGAGCCGAGGAAAATAGGCATTAGCGCTGTCACCGACCCTCGGAGAGCTGGACAGATACGTTCTGATCTCAACACAGTTCTTAAATAGACATCAAGAGCATTATTGACCAGAGAGGGCAGGAAAGGAAGAGGACGAGAGGAGAGGGGAGGTGACGGGGAAGGATGTGGAAAATGGTTGAGGGGTGCTCCGAGCGATATAGCCAATCACCTAATAGGAGGAGACATTGTCAGGGCCAGATAGAGACAGGGACCAGAATGGCAAAGATGGGGACAGAGATACTGGTGCCATATTAGTGCCAAGCATATTCCAACATCAGCCTCCATTCTAACCAAAACTGACATACCACCACTGTCTAAGTCTGTCTTCAAAGTAGCCCCACTAACACACACACTCGCACACACATAGTTAGACACACACACACACACCCTTCCCCTGATGTCAGTGCAGCAGTCTCCCTTCCAGCAGTAGTGAGTGTGGGTTGTGTCAGGCTAGAGAGCATTGCAGCACACCGGTCTGGGGACAAGCTCAGTCAATCTAAATCTGGACTTTGTAGCGGAGCCGCTCTCATTCCCCTACTTGAGGTGATCCAAACACTTTAGTGTGAGGAACTGTCACCTCCGATAAAATCCCAGACCAGAGCTCCATGCCTGCCTGCTCCCCGGGGGGGATAACTCTGGCAGCAAGGGGAAATTAATTCCAGCTGCAGACTCTTTGCCTGGGGATACAGGTGCCATGGCGGGAGACTTGAGCACCACAGCACACAATTCACACTGTCTCAGCACTGTGATCAGAGGAGATCAGATCTGAGTCCTTCACAGATTACCTTCTGAGAGATACAGACCTTTAGATGTTACCTACATAAACAAAGGGTTGGAGCTAGGGCCCTTCAGATATATAGGATGCAGGTAACCCTTCACAGGTTACCTACAGAGAACTGACAGCTCACTAAGAAAAATATATATATATTAGTTTAGACCAGGTCAGGATCAAACAAATTAGCTACTCCCAAATTAGGAGTTGAATTAGTGCAACAGTACGCAAACTGATGACAGAACGAAAAACTCTAGGGGGCTCAATATGATTGGACGATAACCCGTTTCCAGTTTCCCTGGCACCAATCACAGGTACGTGTCTGATTCTCCCAGTGCTTTACACAGAGACATGTGGGCAGGCCAGAGGATACAGATGATAGACAGAGTGATGAGAAAACAAAGAGATGTCTGAGAGTCTGCTTTCCTGGACAATGGAGGCAGCAGGGTGTGTGTGTGTGTGTACATGTGTGTGTTTGTGTTCAGTATAACTTGAGAGACAGAGAGAGAGCGAGACAAAATGAGAATGTGACAGAGAATGAGAGACAGCGATAGGTGGAAGCCTAGCAGTTAGAGAGACAAGCCAACAACTGGAGGATTGCCAGTTCGAATCTCAGGTTCAACAGGAATAATCTAGCGGGCAGTAAGCTGGCAACCAGAGGGTTGCTGGTATCAAATCCTAGATGACATTGCCTGCCATTGTGCCCTTGACCAAGGCACTCACCCCCATAACAACAGCTCCTGACGCCCAGTGTGGCAGCCCTCACACCTCTCCAGAAAACCCTAAATGTGTATGTCCTGTATATGTTTGTCTTTCAGAGGGGTTAAAGGCTGAAGTAAAATTGATGTTGGAAGTTGTGTATAATTGACTAACAAAGTGATCTTAACCTTAAAGTAAAGCCTTCCTCCTTATGAAACCTCCTTTTTTTTCATTTTATTTCACCTTTATATAACCAGGTAGGCTAATTGAGAACAAGTTCTCATTTACAACTGCGACCTGGTCAAGATGAAGCAAAGCAGTGCGACACAAACAACAACACAGAGTTGCACATGGAATAAACAAAACATAGTCAATAATACAGTAGAACAAAAGAAAACAAAAAGTATATATACAGTGAGTGCAAATGAGGTAAGATAAGGGAGTTAAGGCAATAGATAGGCCATGGTGGCGAAGTAATTACAATATAGCAATTAAACACTGGATTGGTAGATGTGCAGTGGATGAATG
The DNA here is from genome assembly GCF_057628025.1 of Oncorhynchus mykiss. Classification (NCBI taxonomy): domain Eukaryota; kingdom Metazoa; phylum Chordata; class Actinopteri; order Salmoniformes; family Salmonidae; genus Oncorhynchus; species Oncorhynchus mykiss. The sequence goes on along the minus strand of NC_143022.1, from coordinate 86,093,395 downwards.
TGCAAGTAGAGATATTGGGGTGCAAAAAAGCAAGATAAATAAATAAATACAGTATGGGGATGAGGTAGGTAGATAGATGGGCTGTTTACAGATGGGCTATGTACAGGTGCAGTGATCTGTGAGCTGCTCTGACAGCTGGTGCTTAAAGCTAGTAATGGAGATATGATTCTCCAGCTTCAGAGATTTTTGCAGTTCATTCCAGTCATTGGCAGCAGAGAACTGGAAGGAAAGGAATTGGCTTTGGGGGTGACCAGTGAGATATACCCGCTGGAGCGCGTGCTACGAGTGGGTGCTGCTATGGTGACCAGTGAGCTGAGATAAGGCGGGGCTTTACTTAGCAGAGACTTGTAGATAACCTGTAGCCAGTGGGTTTGGCGACGAGTATGAAGCGAGGGCCAACCAACGGGAGCGTACAGGTCGCAATGGTGGGTAGTGAATGGGGCTTTGGTGACAAAACGGATGGCACTGTGATAGACTGCATCTAGTTTGTTGAGGCTATTTTATAGATGACATCACCGAAGTCGAGGATCGGTAGGATGGTCAGTTTTACGAGGGTATGTATGGCAGCATGAGTGAAGGATGTTTTGTTGCGATATAGGAAGTCAATTCTAGATATAATTTTGGATTGGAGATGCTTAAAGTGTGTCTGGAAGGAGAGTTTACAGTCTAACCAGACACCTAGGTATTTGTAGTTGTCCACGTATTCTAAGTCAGAGCTGTCCAGAGTAGTGATGATGGACGGGCGAGCAGGTGCGGGCAGTGATCGGTTGAATAGCATGCATTTAGTTTTATATGCGTTTAAGGGCAGTTGGAGGCCACGGAAGGAGAGTTGTATGGCATTGAAGCTCGTCTGGAGATTAGTTAACACAGTGTGCAAAGAGGGGCCAGAAGTATACAGAATTGTGTCGTCTGCGTAGAGGTGGATCAGAGAATCACCAGCAGCAAGAGCAACATCATTGATGTATACAGAGAAGAGAGTCGGCCCGAGGACTGAACCCTGTGGCACCCCCATAGAGACTGCCAGAGGTCCGGACAACAGGCCCTCCGATTTGACACACTGAACTCTATCAGAGAAGTAGTTGGTAAACCAGGCGAGGCAATCATTTGCGAAACCAAGGCTGTCAAGTCTGCCAATAAGAATGTGGTGATTGACAGAGTCGAAAGCCTTGGCCAGGACGATGAATACGGCTGCACAGTAACGTCTCTTATCGATGGTGGTTATGATGTTGTTAAGGACCTTGAGCGTGGCTGAGGTACACCCATGACCAGCTCTGAAACCAGATTGCATAGCGGAGAAGGTGTGGTGGGATTTCGAAATGGTCGGTAATCTATTTGTTAAGTTGGCTTTCGAAGACCTTAGAAAAACAGGGTCGGATAGATATAGGTCTGCAGCAGTTTGGGTCTAGAGTGTCACCCCCTTTGAAGAGGGGGATGACCGCGGCAGCTTTCCAATCTTTGAGAATCTCAGAAAGAGAGAGAGAGGTTGAACAGGCTAGTAATAGGGGTTGCAACAATTTCGGCAGATAATTTTAGAAAGAGAGGGTCCAGATTCTCTAGCCCTGCTGATTTGAAGGGGTCCAGATTTTGCAGCACTTTCACAACATCAGCTATCTGGATTTGGGTAAAGGAGAAATGGTGGGGACTTTGGCGGGGAACACCCCCCTATCCACATCGATGGAACAGTAGTGGAGAGGGTAGCAAGTTTTAAGTTCCTCGGCATACACATCACAGACAAACTGAATTGGTCCACTCACACAGACAGCATCGTGAAGAAGGCGCAGCAGCGCCTCTTCAACCTCAGGAGGCTGAAGAAATTCGGCTTGTCACCAAAAGCACTCACAAACTTCTACAGATGCACAATCGAGAGCATCCTGGCGGGCTGTATCACCGCCTGGTATGGCAACTGCACCGCCCTCAACCGTAAGGCTCTCCAGAGGGTAGTGAGGTCTGCACAACGCATCACCGGGGGCAAACTACCTGCCCTCCAGGACACCTACACCACCCGATGTCACAGGAAGGCCATAAAGATCATCAAGGACATCAACCACCCGAGCCACTGCCTGTTCACCCCGCTATCATCCAGAAGGCGAGGTCAGTACAGGTGCATCAAAGCTGGGACCGAGAGACTGAAAAACAGCTTCTATCTCAAGGCCATCAGACTGTTAAACAGCCACCACTAACACTGAGTGGCTGCTGCCAACACACTGACACTGACTCAACTCCAGCCACTTTAATAATGGGAATTGATGGGAAATGATGTAAATATATCACTAGCCACTTTAAACAATGCTACCTTATATAAATGTTACTTACCCTACATTATTCATCTCATATGCATACGTATATACTGTACTCTATATCATCGACGGTATCCTTATGTAATACATGTATCACTAGCCACTTTATACTATACTATGCCACTTTGTTTACATACTCATCTCATTTGTACATACTGTACCCGATACCATCTACTGTATCTTGCCTATACTGCTCTGTACCATCACTCATTCATATATCCTTATGTACATATTCTTTATCCCCTTACACTGTGTACAAGACAGTAGTTTTGGAATTGTTAGTTAGATTACTTGTTATTACTGCATTGTCGGAACTAGAAGCACAAGCATTTCGCTACACTCGCATTAACATCTGCTAACCATGTGTATGTGACAAATAACATTTGATTTGATTTGATTTGATTTGATTTGGGTTGCTGTGCAGGGTGCCGGGCAGTTGACCGGGGTAGGGGTAGCCAGGTGGAAAGCATGGCCAGCCGTAGAGAAATGTTTCTTGAAATTCTCAATTATAGTGGATTTATCGGTGGTGACAGTGTTTCCTAGCCTCAGAGCAGTGGGCAGCTGGGAGGAGGTGCTCTTGTTCTCCATGGACTTAACATTGTCCCAGAACGTTTTTGAGTTAGTTCTACAGGATGCACATTTATGTTTGAAAAAGCTAGCCTTAACTGCTTGTGTATATTTGTTCCTAACTTCCCTGAAAAGTTGCATATCACAGGGGCTATTTGATGCTAATGCAGAACGCCACAGAATGTTTTTGTGCTGGTCAAGGGCAGACAGGTCTGGAGTGAACCAAGGACTATATCTATTCCTAGTTCTACAATTTTTGAACGGGGCATGCTTATTTAAGATGGTGAGGAAGGCACTTTTAAAGAATAGCCAGGCATCATCTACTGACGGGATGAGGTCAATGTCATTCCAGGATACCCCAGCCAGATCGATAAGAAAGGCCTGCTCGCAGAAGTGTTTTAGGGAGCGTTTGACAGTGATGAGGGGTGGTCGTTTGGTCGCAGACCCATTACGGATGCAGGCAATGAGGCAGTGATCGCTGAGATCTTGATTGAAAACAGCAGAGGTGTATTTGGAGGGCGAGTTAGTTAGGATGACATCTATGAGGGTGCCCGTGTTTATGGATTTGGAGTTGTACCTGGTAGATTCATTGATAATTTGTGTGAGATTGAGGGCATCGAGCTTGGATTGTAGGATGGCCGGGGTGTTAAGCATGTCCCAGTTTAGGTCACCTAGTAGCACGAGCTCAGAAGATAGATGGGGGGCAATTAATTCACATATGATATTGAGGGCACAGCTGGGGGCAGAAGGAGGTCTATAGCAAGCGGCAACAGTGAGAGACTTGTTTCTGGAAAGGTTCATTTTTAGAAGTAGAAGCTCGAATTGTTTGGGGACAGACTTGGATAGTAATACAGAACTCTGCAGGCTATCTTTGCAGTAGATTAAAACACCGCCCCCTTTGGCAGTTCTATCTTGTCGGAAAATATTATAGTTAGCATTGGAGATTTCAGGGTTTTTTGTGGTTTTCCTAAGCCAGGATTCAGACATGGCTAAGACATCCGGGTTGGCAGAGTGTGGTAAAGCAGTGAGTAAAACAAACTTAGGGTGTAGGCTTCTAATGTTAACAGGCATGAAACCAAGGCTTTTACGGTTACAGAAGTCAACAAATGAGAGCACATGGGGAGTGGGAGTGGAGCTAGGCACTGCAGGACCTGGATTAACCTCTACATCACCAAAGGAACAGAGGAGAAGTAGGATAAGGGTACGGATAAATGCTATATGAACTGGCCGTCTAGCACGTTCGGAACAGAGAGTAAAAGGAGCAGGTTTCTGGGCACGATAGCATAGATTCAAGGCATAGTGTACAAACAAAGGTCAGGTAGGATGTGAATACATTGGAGGTAAACCTAGGCATTGAGTAATGATGAGAGAGATATAGTCTCTAGAGACGTTTAAACCAGGTGATGTCATCGCATATGTAGGAGGTGGGACAACATGGTTGGTTAAGGCATATTGAGCAGGGCTAGAGGCTCTACAGTGAAATAAGACAGTAATCACTAACCAGGACAGTAATGGACAAGGCATATTGATGTTAGAGAGAGGCATGCGTAGCCAAGTGAACATATGGGTCCAGTGAGTGGTTGGGCTGACTGGGGACACGGCGATTCAGACAGTTAGCAGGCCGATGCTAACACGCTAACAGTTAGTAGGCCGGGGCTAAACAAGCTAGCAGTTAGCAGACCGGGGTTGGCAAGCTAGCAGTTAGCAGACCGGGTTAGCAAGCAAGCAGTTAGCAGGGGCTTGCAGTTAGCAGACCGGGGCAGGCAAGCTAGCAGTTAGCAGGCCGGGGCTAGCAATTTAGCAGACCGGGGGATGTCGCGATGGGGGTAAGTCTGTTTTTGCCTCTTTGTGCGGTGACTTCGATAGACCAGTCGTGGAATTAGTAGGGTTCCAAGTAGCTATAGGTAGCTAGCAGGCCTAGCAGGTTAGCAGAATGGGCCTTCAGCGGGCGTTGTGCCTGAGGGGCCTGTTGGAATCCTCGGACAGATTATGTCGGTATTCTAGTCGTAGAGCAACGGCGGGGTACTGGCAGTAGAACCGGCAGTAGAAGGGGTCCGGATATTGTAGCCCAGGTGTGGGCTTCGGTGGTAGCACAGGAGCCCTGGCAAGGCTAGCTTCAGGCTAATTGGTGCTTGCGAAGATCCAGATGAAAATGTTCAGAGTTTGCGGTAGGAATCTGGGGATATGGAGAGAAATAGGTCCGTTATGCTCTGGTTTGAGTCAAGTTGTTCGAACTGGCGAGAGCTTTCCGAGCTAAAGGCTAGCTGATGACCGCAAACAATGGTTTGCTAACTGATAGCTGGTAGGTAGTTAGCTGGCTAGCTTCAGTTGAGGAATTCCAGATGCGAAGTCAATAGAAATACTTCAGAAAAAAGCAGATCCACGCCACATTGGGTGTGGCGGGTTTCAGGAGAGTATTTAGAAGTTGAGGTTTAGGAAGATATTTTTATTTTATTTATTTTACCCCTCCTTTTCGGGGTATCCAATTGTTAGTAGCTACTATCTTGTCTCATCGCTACAACTCCCATACGGGCTCGGGAGAGACGAAGGTTGAAAGTCATGCGTCCTCCGATACAAAACCCAACCAAGCCGCACTGCTTCTTAACACAGCGTGCATCCAACCCGGAAGCCAGCCGCACTAATGTGTCGGAGGAAACACCATGCACCTGGCAACCATGGTTAGCGCGCACTGCGCCCGGCCCACCACAGGAGTCGTTGGTGCTCGATGGGACAAGGATATCCCTACCGGCCAAACCCTCCCTAACCCGGACGACGCTATGCCAATTGTGCGTCACCCCACGGACCTCCCGGTCGCGGCCGGTTACGACAGAGCCTGGGCGCGAACCCAGAGTCTCTGATGGCACATCTGGCGCTGCAGTACAGCGCCCTTAACCACTGCGCCAGGAAAATATTTTAAAGAGATATGCAAAGAAAAATATGTAAAAAGATATATAAAGGGACACGACAGGACAAAGACGTCTGACTGCTACGCCATCTGCTGCGCCATCCTCAGGCCAGTGGGAACAGTTTGATGAGATACTTACTAACAAGCGGTCAAACACTGGCATCATGTACAGTAGCAGCCAAAAGTTTTAGAACACCTACTCATTCCAGGGTTTTTCTTTATTTTTACTAATTTCTACATAGTTGGATAATAGTGGAGACATCAAAACTATGGAATAACACATATGGAATCATGTAGTAACCAAAAAAGGATAAAAACAAATCTAAATATTTTTTATATTTGAGATTCTTCAAAGTAGCCACCCTTTGCGTTGATGACAGCTTTGCACACTCTTGGCATTCTCTCAACCAGCTTCATGAGGTAGTCACCTGGAATGCATTTCAATTAACAGGTGTGCCTTGTTAAAAGTTAATTTGTGGAATTTCTGTCCTTCTTAATGCATTCTTAATGCATTTGAGCAAATCAGTTGTGTTGTGACAAGGTAGGGTTGGTATACAGAAGATAGCCTTATTTGGTAAAAGACCAAGTCCACATTATGGCAAGAACAGCTCAAATAATCAAAGAGAAACAACAGTCCATCATTACTTTAAGACATGAACGTCAGTCAATGCAGAAAATGTCAAGAACTTTAAAAGTTTCTTCAAGGCACACTTAACCAGCATGGCTACCACAGCATTCTGCAGCAATATGCCATCCCATCTGGTTTGTGCTTAGTGGGACTATCATTTGTTTTTCAACAGGACAATGACCCAAAACACACCTCCAGGCTGTGTAAGGGTGATGGAGTGCTGCATCAGATGACCTGACCTCCACAGTCACCCAACCTCAACCCAATTGAGATGGTTTGGGATCTGTTGGATCGCAGAGTGAAGGAAAAGCAGCCAGCAAGTGCTCAACATATGTGGGAACTCCTTCAGGACTGTTGGAAAAGCATTCCAGGTGACTACCTCCTGAAGCTGGTTGAGAGAATGCCAAGAGTGTGCAAAGCTGTCATCGAGGCAAAGGGTGGCTACTTTGAAAAATCTCAAATATGAAATATATTTTGATTTGTTTTTTGGTAACTACATGATTCCATATGTGTTATGTCATAGTTTTGATGTTTTCACTATTATACATACAGACAGACAGACAGACAGACAGACAGACAGACAGACAGACAGACAGACAGACAGACAGACAGACAGACAGACAGACAGACAGACAGACAGACTGGCAGACTGGCAGACAGACAGACAGACAGACAGACAGACAGACAGACAGACAGACAGATGTAGAAATCCCTGAAAACAGCGAGCAGCCTTTAAAGTGACAGATTAGAACAGTGCTGTGGAAAGCTAATGTTTCCATCATGGATCCTCTGGCAGACGAACAGTCAGGCCGTTGTTCTACACAGTAGGTTACTCACAACCTGCACCTGGTTGTGCTTCTTAAAGTGAAGTATTGTATCTCTATTATTCTTAAAGGGAAGTACAGTATCTATATTATTCTTAAAGGGAAGTACAGTATCTATATTATTCTTAAAGGGAAGTACAGTATCTATATTATTCTTAAAGGGAAGTACAGTATCTATATTATTCTTAAAGGGAAGTACAGTATCTATATTATTCTTAAAGGGAAGTACAGTATCTATATTATTCTTAAAGGGAAGTACAGTATCTATATTATTCTTAAAGGGAAGTACAGTATCTATATTATTCTTAAAGGGAAGTACAGTATCTATATTATTCTTAAAGGGAAGTACAGTATCTATATTATTCTTAAAGGGAAGTATTGTATCTCTATTATTCTTAAAGGGAAGTACAGTATCTATATTATTCTTAAAAGTATCTACATCTTTAAAGGGGAATAAAGTGAATCAAGTAATACACAACCAACAACTGCATACACAGAAATCACTCTGACACAAAACATATAACAAACCTTGAAATTAAGTTACAACTGCGGCACATAGGAAGGAGAGGTTTAGGAAGTCAGTTAGGGGATTGAAGAATCCCTGCAGCCAAAGCTAGTGAGACCTACTGCTTAACAAAGACCTCTAGGAAAAACAACAAATTAATCAACAGAGAGAGAGAGACAGAGAGAGAGCTGGAGTGGGTCTAATGATTACTCCCTGCATACAATCAGCTCCGCTCTTTTCAAGGGCCATCAATACGTCAAGGAAAGACGTATCTGTAGCTCTTAACATCAAGGTTATCTATTGTCCAAGAGGCACCTCTCTCCTCTCCCCTCTATTTTCCTCTCTACCTCTCCTCTTCTCATCTCCTGCCCTTCTATCTTTCTCTCCTCCTTCTCCTCTCTTTCTCTCCCCTTTCTCTCTCATGCCATCCCTCCAGCCAACCATCCAACATTTTCATCAGCGCCACAATCCATCAGACATAATAATACTGTTGAGAAAAAATAAATTAACAACGCAATTCAACTCTCCATATTATCTCAAAGGGCTGAAATAATATGGAAGGGAGAAGACAAAGGGTCTGGAGGCAGGCATTCATAACGCTGTGTAAGAGAGTGAGTTATGGGGTTTGGGCACGGCCTCGTCCACCTATTATAGTGGACACTATCCATCTCCCGCTGTCTGTTTACCAGGCCAGCACAACATCATGTGATGGAGTCACTACTATGACAGACTGTATGGAGGTTCATGAGAATATTTGCCCCTGTGTCTCACAAACACTAATTACGGGTTGTATGAATCAAGCATCTCAGAGTCATGTCGTTCTGCCCCTGAACAGGCAGTTAACCCACTGTTCCTAGGCCGTCATTGAAATTAATAATTTGTTCTTAACTGACTTGCCTAGTTAAATAAAGGTTAAAAATAAATAAATAAAACAATTTAAAAAAATAAGATTATATGGACAAGGGTAACCTGACCCTAGACCAATAGTCTTTCTCTGAGCCACTTGCATACACTCATCACCAAATGTATTTACATTTGTTTTAATGAACCTTTATTTAACTAGACAAGTCAGTTAAGAACATAATTCTTATTTACAACAATGGCCTAGGAACAGTGGGTTAACTGCCTTGTTAAGGGGCAGAACAACAGATTTGATTTGTACCTTTTCACTAGGCTACCTGCCGCCCCCAAATGGACAGCTAGCCACATGGTGGTGACTGGTTAACACATACAGTACATCTACTTTATGGATGAGGAAATGGAATGTAACATCAAAATCAAAACAAATCAAACTTTATTTGTCACATGCGCCGAGGTCGAGGTAATTTGTACATGTAGGTAGGTGTGACTATGCAAAGATAATAAACCGTGAGTAGCAGCAGTGTACAAAACATATGATCAAATATAATCAGTGTACGTTGGTGGTAGATCTCCAATCATGTGTATGTCCATATATATATATAGTGACAACAGCTGCTAGATATGCATGCATAAACCATTTTAAAAGGAAGAACATTAAACAGTAGCATCTAGAAAATAGGCATACTAGGAAAAAGGGTAGAAAGGAAGAGAAGAGTAAAGGCCATATTTACTAGGTGATTAGTATGTGTACTTTACTACCTGTAAAGCAATACTCTGCATGTCTGGAACTCTGCGGATAGAGGTATTTTAAAATGAAAAGCTTAGCCAACAAGTAAGGTTAAATATCCACAAAACAGCTAGAGAGAGAGAATTTATTAAACCTCGACCATGGATTATGTCCGTCAAACGAGAGAAGTATGTCTGTGCATGTATGCATGGCTGTGTGCGTAAGTGTAGTGGGTCACAGATCAACTGGCCAGATCCCATGTGCTAGTCTAGTGTTGTCTAGTGTTGTTTGGATTGAGCCCGAAGCAAACCACAAACTGATTACAGCTCCTGATACAAACACATGTTGGATCCCAGGCATAGTCTCCGCGATCAGACCTCTCCGCGATCAGACCTCTCCGTGATCAGACCTCTCCATAATCAGACCTCTCCATGATCAGACCTCTCCATGATCAGACCTCTCCGCGATCAGACCTCTCCATGATCAGACCACTCCATGATCAGATCTCTCCATGATCAGACCTCTCCACGATCAGACCTCTCCACGATCAGACCTCTCCGCGATCAGACTTCTCCATGATCAGACCTCTCCATGATCAGACCTCTCCATGATCAGACCTCTCGTATTAATAGAGAATATTATATGCGCTGAAGGGTCACTGGTTGAAATGGAATAAACCTTTAAACCATTCTCATAAATATAGATTTTACCTACCAATATACAAGACATAGAAAAGTAATAAAGAATATAACTAACCCATAGAGGTGCATATATTACTAGTATACATTTCATTTTGTACTCAACCCTGCCTATTAGTCCAGTGCAGATGTTTTTATCTCAATATTAAATCATTTCTGAGCAACAATTAAGTACCTTACTGGGATTGTTTTACATCAAAATGGTAAAAAAAAGAAAGCTTATTAGCAAAGAATTTTGGGACTGTCTGGGACTGTCTGGGGAGGGGAAAACTGAAAACTAGCTGTTATTGGCTGAGAGGTTTGGAACTGTCTTTCATAACTAATTTACCACATGGTGATGTCACCAGGCAGGCCAAAACTCCATCCCACCAAAACAGGCTGACATTTCAGGTGGTCTTTTCAAACAGCTCAACACTAAAAGGCCATTATCATCATTTTCACAACTTCACAGTATTATTCCAACCTCATATAGGGGAAATGTATACAAAACAAAGGTACAACATGATTTTGACTGCACTGGTCCGTTAACAGTGACGGTGGGATCCATCTCTCAGCAGGCCTCAGAGGGAAAGCCCAGCATATACCTTAACTTACACAGTTAAACTGACATTTGTCCTCTTCCAATAACAAATATTTAGTCCATTAAACATAAACACCTGTCATCATGATGCTTCCCCATTCCTTTCCCTCCTCCTCCTCCTCCTCTTTATCCTTGTTTATTGCAGCAGCTGCGTGTTCTCAACTTCAGTGTATTGATTCAACTTTTAAAAGGCTGCCATCTAACCCAGGGAAGGACATCAGGAAGATGAATTTGCGTCAACGTTCATCTGTTTGCTTTTCAATAGCCATTAATACTCTTCACATTCACACGGCATGTCAGGGAAAAGCACCCTAGTTTTTTATCAAGGCAGAGGCTAGGGAGCAGGGAGGGAGGAAGGGAGGGAAGAGAGAGGGGGGGAGTGAGAGAGGGAGAAGGAGTGAGAGAGAGATTGAGTGAGGGGGAAAGGCAGGGCAAACTGCATACAAAACAGACCTAGAGGAAATGCTTGAGTTCTACAAGGCCTAAAGTATACGATGAACCTACAGTACACCATGAACCTACAGTACAGTATACCATGACCCTCCAGTACACCATGAACCTACAGTACAGTATACCATGACCCTCCAGTACACCATGAACCTACAGTACAGTACACCATGAATCTACAGTACACTATGAACCTACAGTACAGTACACCATGAACCTACAGTACACCATGAAACTACAGTACACCATGAACCTACAGTACAGTACACCATGGACATACAGTACACCATGAATCTACAGTACACCATGACCCTACAGTACACCATGAACCTACATAACAGTACACCATGAACCTACAGTACAGTACACAATGAACCTACAGAACACCATGAACCTACAATACACCATGACCCTCCAGTACACCATGAACCTACAGTACAGTACACCATGAATCTACAGTACACTATGAACCTACAGTACAGTACACCATGAACCTACAGTACAGTACACCATGGACATACAGTACACCATGAATCTACAGTACACCATGACCCTACAGTACACCATGAACCTACAGAACAGTACACCATGAACCTACAGTACAGTACACAATGAACCTACAGTACAGTACACCATGAACCTACAATACACCATGAACCTACAGTACACCATGAACCTACAGTACAATACACCATGAACCTACAGAACACCATGAACCTACAGTACACAATGAACCTACAGTACAGTACACCATGAACCTACAATACACCATGAACCTACAGTACACCATGAACCTACAGTACAGTACACCATGAACCTACAGAACACCATGAACCTACAGTACACCATGAACCTACAGTACAGTACACCATGAACCTACAGTACACCATGAACCTACAGTACAGTACACCATGAACCTACAGTACACCATGAACCTACAGTACACCATGAACCTACAGTACAGTACACCATGAACCTACAGACCACCATGAACCTACAGTACAGTACACCATGAACCTACAGTACACCATGAACCTACAGACCACCATGAACCTACAGTACACCATGAACCTACAGAACAGTACACCATGAACCTACAGTACAGTACACCATGAACCTACAGAACACCATGAACCTACAGTACACCATAAACCTACAGTACAGTACACCATGAACCTACAGTACAGTACATCATGAACCTACAGAACACCATGAACCTACAGTACACCATGAACCTATAGTACACCATGAACCTACAGTACACCATGAACCTACAGTACACCATGAACCTACAGTACACCATGAACCTACAGTACAGTACACTATGAACCTACAGACCACCATGAACCTACAGAACACCATGAACCTACAGTACAGTACACCATGAACCTACAGTACACCATGAACCTACAGTACACCATGAACCTATAGTACACCATGAACCTACAGAACACCATGAACCTACAGTACAGTACACCATGAACCTACAGTACACCATGAACCTATAGTACACCATGAACCTACAGAACACCATGAACCTACAGTACAGTACACCATGAACCTACAGTACACCATGAACCTATAGTACACCATGAACCTACAGAACACCATGAACCTACAGTACACCATGAACCTATAGTACACCATGAACCTACAGTACACCATGAGCCTAAGGTACACAGTGAATAAGTGAACATGTAAGACTATGTAGATACAATGCCTTCAGAAGTATTACAATTGATTAATTTGTCTTTTTTTATCAATGATGTACACAAAATATTCAAACATCAAAGTGGAAGAAAAATTCTAACATTTGTAAAAACATGAATGAAAAATAAAACACTAATATATCTTGATTAGAGTCAATATGTGCTAGAATCACCTTTGGCAGTGATTACAGCTGTGAATCTTTCTGGGTAAGTCTCTGAGAGCTTTCCACACCAAAATTCTTCAATCTCTGATAAATTAGTATTTGATTATTGCTAGACAACCATTTTCAGGTCTTGCCGTAAATTGTCAAGCAGATTTAAGTCAAAACTGTAACTCGGCCACTCAGGAACATTCTCTGTCTTCTTGGTAAGCAACTCCAGTATAAATCTTCCAGTGTCTGGTGGAAAGTAGACTGAACTAGGTTTTCCTCTAGGATTTTGCCTGTGCTTAGCTCCATTCCTTTTCTTTTTATCCTGAGAAATCCTCCAGTCCTTAACGATTACAAGCAGACCCATAACATGATACAGCCACCACTATGCTTGAAAATATGGTTATAATGGATTGACCCCAAACATAACACTGTCAATGTGTCTTTGAGCAAGGCACTTACCCCCTAATTGCTCCTGTAAGTCGCTCTGGATAAGAGTTTCTGATAAATGACAACAATTTCAATGTAATGTCTATCCTTGAAAGCACATGAAAACAGTAATGAGAGTCCTAATGTCCACTAATGTTCTCACGGTAACATGCCGACTACTAATCACCAGACGCAACACGGCTAGGGCGGTGCTGTGTTTGACAGTGATTGATAGTTTTCCTCAGTACATTTCTAATTAAAAGAAAAAATAACTAGATATGGTGGATCAAACCTCTCTAACAACTGCAATTAGTGATTTGTCTGCTTTCGCTAATCGACCCGTTAATATGAACGCTCGGTTGGTCGGCGAGTCACTCACTTTAAGTTTAGAACAGGATTCCATAACAAAAGATGTGTATATTAATCACCAGAGAGTAATCACTTTGACATTGGAGGAAGGGATGATTAAATCAATGTATCTGAATACATGAAATAATAATTACCACGCAAAACAGCATGCAAGAGAGTGTGTAATGAACCTCATTGTCAGGTCAAACATACTCTTCCAACAGGAGAGGGTAGTACATGCTACACAGCCATGTTGGAAAGAACAACATGGGCAATATCGTCAAAACCGCTGTATATGGGTTATTTCTTCTTCACTTAGTGTTAAAGTTAGGGGTACGGTTATGTGATGTTTAAGGTGAGTTGTAGTAGTTGGTTAATAGCATTTGTGATGAGAACCCACTGTGTTTCTGTCCTTTCTAGCATGACCAAATAAAGACAACTAAGAGGCTTCCAGCAGGAAGTAAAAACGCTATTACTGAAGTTAACAAAAGTACTGTAAGACCTATTACCAACTAATGTGATTTTATTTTAATTGTGAAACAAGTGCAGTTACTACATGTCATGTTTATTTTAAAGTAAACAATGAGGACAACTGTATTATGGACTTCACGCATCAACGGGCAAAACGGCACGTACCACACTAGCTGTCATTCAGCATTTCCCTCAAATCAAAGATGGCCATCAAACATGGAAGAGCAAACACCACAGGAGCTGTTCACAAAAAGGGTGACCAATTGTCACATGGAGAAAATATGCAACGTGAAAACGTGATAATGACTACTAAAATTGACAAAATATTGTGTTAAAAATAAAAAAATTGTTACCATTACTACTTTATACTGAGACCAAAAACAAAAAAATACTACTTGGGTCATTCAAAAAAAATAAAAAAAATACTAGTTGTCGAAATCAACAAACACTTTGTATGAACATCATACGTGATCAGTGAACCACCTTTCAAAGGCTTCTGTCTGACTTCTCCCTCTCAGATCCCTGCCTGTCAGCCAGCTCACTTCATCCTACAACCACATCTCTCTCTCTCTGCTGGTCAGACATCAATTACCAGCTGCTGCCCTGAAACCGCCTCGCCACCTCCACGGTGACATATATCAATAGTAATCTGACGTGTGGCTGGTGCTGGAAACAGTCCCCCAAGGACACATCGAGCCCTGGACCGCCGACTGGCAGCACCTGCCTCACCGATGGGGACATAAGGGGCCATGCATCAGTTAGCTCCTTCATCCTCTCCTCTGGCCCTCCAGACACCCAACACAACACTTATTAATCCACTTCCTGGTGCTGCTAAGTTACTGGCCTGTCTGTGCCACTGTTGCCACGGCTACCACCCTAGGACCCTATCATTATTATCCTCATTTCAGCTGTGATCCTGACGCCTGGTAGGCAGCTCTCTACCTGGGGCTCCCAATACTTCCTGGCTGGCTCGCCAAACACTGATCCGACATGACACGGTGACAGAAACCATGGGAGATGGGGATAACAGGGGAGAGAGGGGGCTAGAAATAAAAGAAGAAGGGATGAGGAAGAAAGAGAGGGAGAGATGGAGAGAGGGAATGTTGGCATAGAAAACAGTGGAGAGAGAGGGAAATAAAAGAACAAGGGATGATGGAGAAAGAGAAAGAGAGAGAGAGAGGGAGAAGGTTGGTTGGAGTTGGCCAGCCAGGGCCCTTGTGGCGCAGGGTGTGCCCATCAACACGGATGAGTGTTAGCTGAGAGCAGTGTGTCACAACGATGGAGGGCTTGGATCACTCACATCAGGCCTTCATCTGACTGGAAGAGATCAATCTCCAGGCCTAATACAAAAGGACATGGTAAAATATCCTTTAACATGGGCCCTCCTCTTTGTCGCTCTTTCTCTTGTGTCAGTTAACCGGTATGTAACTCTGTTTGTCAGACCACTCTGTTGACCACTCTCTCATTTTCACCTCTCATTTCCTCTGTCCCTTGTATTCATGGTCAAAGCACGGTGTTAGGGATGGGTGATTTACTGACAATTGTATTCTACATAGCACATCGTATCTATATTGCTATATTTCATATGAGCACATCACATTATGACTTATAACAAAATATTACAATCATAAACATCTGATTTGTTTATATGGCAAAAATTCCAATTGTAATTGAACAAGAAATCCTTTGCTGAAAATCTTTTACAAAACTAATTGGTGATGCTGCATCTTTGAAAAAAGCTAGTTATATACTGTAAGCAGAAACGAAGTGATGTTGCATGTTGTCTGGAATCAAAGGGGAACCACACGCCACACTATGACAGGGATTGTAAAGAAGGAAAACAGCCAATGGGAAGGACAGGTGCTAGTAGGGTTGTGGTGTGTATCTCCCTCCCCCTGGCCTTGCCGTACCCACACATAGCTTTACTGTTACCCTACTCCTCTTGATTTACATGACATATCCCCCCTCCGTATGCAGGGAAGAGAAGGATGGAGGGATTGAGGTATGATTAACTGTCTATCTGTCCCTCACTGTGACTCTCCTCTTCTCCTTACTCCCCCTCTCTCTTTCTATTAAATTCTGCCCTCCCTCCGTCTCGCCCCCTCTTATTCCCTGACATCCTCCTTCTCCCCCTACCCCTGAAATCCTCGCTCTCTCCCTACCCCTGACATTCTCCCTCTCTCCTTACATCCTCCCTCTCTCCCTACCCCGGACATCCTCCCTCTCTCCCTACCCCTGCCTGACATCCTGCTTCTCTCCCTACCCCTGAAATCCTCCCTCTCTCCCTACCCCTGACATTCTCCCTCTCTCCCTACCCTTGACATTCTCCCTCTCTCCTTTAATCCTCCCTTTCTCCCTACCACTGAAATCCTCCCTCTCTCCCTACCCCAGACATCCTCACTCTCTCCCTACCCCTGCCTGACATCCTCCTTCTCTCCCTACCCCTGACATCCTCCCTCTCTCCCTAGCCCTGAAATCCTCCCTCTCCCTACCCCTGAAATCCTCCCTCTATCCCTACCCCTGACATCCTCCCTCTCTGCCTACCCCTGCCTGACATCCTACTTCTCTCCCTACCCCTGACATCCTCCCTCTCTCCCTACCCCTGACATCCTCCCTCTCTCCATACATTCTCCCTCTCTCCCTACCCCTGACATCCTCCCTCTCTCCCTACCCCTGACATCCTCCCTCTCTCCATACATTCTCCCTCTCTCCCTACTCCTGACATCCTCCCTCTCTTCCTACCCCTGACATCTTCCCTCTCTCCCTACATCCTCCCTCTCTCCCTACCCGACATCCTCCCTCTCTCCCCTACCCCTGATATCCTCCCTCTCTCCCTACCCCTGATATCCTCCCTCTCTCCCTACCCCTGACATCCTCCCTCTCTCCCTACCCCTGACATCCTCCCTCTCTCCCTACATTATCCCTCTCTCCCTACCCCTGACATCCTCCCTCTCTCCCTACCCCTGACATCACCTTACTGTGCTCAGCCCCTGACATCACCTTACTGTGCTCAGCCCCTGACATCACCTTACTGTCCTCAGCCCATGACATCCCCTTACTGTCCTCGGCCCCCTGCACATTACCTTACTGTCCTCAGCCCCTGCACATCCCCTTACTGTCCTCAGCCCCCTGCACATTACCTTACTGTCCCCAGCCCCCTGCACATTGCCTTACTGTCCTCAGCCCCCTGCACATTACCTTACTGTCCTCAGCCCCCTGCACATTACCTTACTGTCCTCAGCCCCCTGCACATCCCATTACTGTCCTCAGCCCCTGACATCATCTTACTGTCTTCAGCCCCTGACATCACCTTACAGTCCTCAGCCCCCTGCACATCCCCTTACTGTCCTCAGCCCCCTGCACATTACCTTACTGTCCCCAGCCCCCTGCACATCCCCTTACTGTCCCCAGCCCCTGCACATCCCCTTACTGTCCTCAGCCCCCTGCACATTACCTTACTGTCCTCAGCCCCCTGCACATTACCTTACTGTCCTCAGCCCCCTGCACATTACCTTACTGTCCCCAGCCCCCTGCACATTACCTTACTGTCCTCAGCCCCCTGCACATTACCTTACTGTCCTCAGCCCCCTGCACATTACCTTACTGTCCTCAGCCCCCTGCACATCCCCTTACTGTCCTCGGCCCCTGACATCCCCTTACTGTCCCCAGCCCCCTGCACATCCCCTTACTGTCCTCAGCCCCCTGCACATTACCTTACTGTCCCCAGCCCCCTGCACATTACCTTACTGTCCTCAGCCCCCTGCACATTACCTTACTGTCCTCAGCCCCCTGCACATTACCTTACTGTCCTCAGCCCCCTGCACATTACCTTACTGTCCCCAGCCCCCTGCACATCCCCTGACAGCTAGAATTATAACCCTGGTTCATCACTGCCCACCTGTCCAATAAGTCCAATAACCATAATCTTTACTTGCCACACACCCTGGGACTCAATGACTTTATTGACGTGTAATCTTCATAAGGGGAGAAATATTGAGCATGTAAGGTGGTTCTGAAGACATCTTTTCATATTATCTACATGAGGGTTGTAGGGCTAGGACCTGACAGCGCTAATTGTAATGGTACATGTTTCAGAGCACACAGGATATTGTGTGCTTGGCTGGACCAGCAAGCCCCAGCTGTGGTATGTGGTATGTAGGGGATGGATATCAGCTCAGGGCATTGGAATGAATTAAGTAAAATATTATCGAGCGCACATCACAACGCTGATACCTTAGATCGCTTCATTTGTATCCTGTAGGCGCTTGGAGACAGCTTAGCCAAAACAGCTAATAGTAACAACAAAATAACTGTAGCACAACACAATGGATGACCTGCTCTATCTGAGAAAGAAAAAAACAAAAACTGGATAGAAACAAATGCTAGGGCGCTGCCTCAAAGTACTGTTTAAAGTTCAGTGGATATCAGCTGTTTGTGTATCAGTGACTTGAGCAGTTCCTGGGCCAAGATTCTGGACCAAGATGTCACAGTGGGTTAGTGATAGTGACAGGCAGTAAGGGAAGGCCTTGAGGTTCTGTTCTCTCTCCTCAAGGTTATCTTCATATCCTCCTCTCAGAGCCTCCATTAAGATCTACTGCCTGCCCGCTCCAGTACCAACGCAGCGCATCGCGCTCTCTGAAAACACATAATAGATCATTTTATATTGTGAATGTCTTCTGATAGTACTCTGAAAAGCTCAAGATAATAGTATTTAACTTATACCTGGTGGAAGTCTATGTATGAAAAAATATGTGGTGTTCATTTTTCTTTCTGTCGATACAAGTGTCAAAAGGCATTAAATACACATGCCAGGCCAGCCCAGCCCAGAGTCATATCCTGAAGCCATCCACATCTCAGGGTCAGAGTGCGGAAACAAAAGACCACCACCCAGCGAGACATGCATGCGTGTTCACTCCAATTAATCTAATTTCATGCCATTTTCACTTTTCCACCGCCATCCGATTACCCCTGAATCAGGGTTCACCCTGGAGTCCTCGGACGTAGCTAGAGGAGAAACAACTGAACCAGGCTCCTGAGGGTTGCCAGTTAGCACTGGATTAATGGTGTCAAGTGGAAAGAGGGTTTTTGATCTTTCTCAGGAGGCTACCCCCTGTGAATTGTATCCAGGCCTTCAGAAGTGCTCATATCATTCCATACTTAGGTCCCTATAATACCCCTAAAGTCATTATTATTTTCCTGACTTTCAGTTACAGTATATATCACTTTTTGTTTTAGCAGTTACTGGTTAAGATTGCTGGTAGCTTGACTCACCGCACTGTGATTTCCAAGCCACCAAATGCAGCTGTTTTCACATGTTGACACATGAATATGGTGGTTAAAAAGTGACAAAGTGTCCCTTTAAATGCAGGTATCATGTATTGTCTACTGGCTCATACATCATTGAGGTCAATCAGAAGGTTTGGTTTTTGAAAAGGAAATGCATCCTTAGCAGAGGTGAAAAGCACTCGTTAAAAATCAATCTGAAATAAATTCAACCATCTGACCTAAATGACTCAGACGTCAACCCAATCATCTCGCAGCCACATGACATGTCAGAAACGATCTACCAATCAAATTATGACAGTAAAATAACTTGTCTGCTCGTATTAAAGTGACGGGGAAACCTGTTCCTTTTGTTTAAAGCCATTTAGTCAGCGAGTCGTTGTGACAGATTAAAAGGTTGTTTTGGATGCTGTACCATTGGACTGACTTTGCTCTCTCTTCGTTCTGGTGAAGCAGGTATGTTGACATTGGTTATTATGAAAGACCTGCTAATTCCTCCTTTAACTCAAGCTACATATTCTAATCCAAGACATTAATAATACCTCAAGCACTTCATTTGACCACACAACCTCTATAGACATTGACATTGTGATTGGCTATTCAAATAAGACACACCTCTGATTTGTTAAGTAGGAGAGCCAAGCACAAATACAGGCTAAGATATTTAGCATTTTTAGCTCCCCTTGCATCCATCCAGGAGATGATGGACCACCTCTCTTTCCAAGGCAACGGGTCCCAACGAGGATTTCACATCGCCCCTGATGCAATGAATAATCCACACAGCAGTTAATGTGAGCTATGCTGATACTCCCACCATAGTTTGTGTTCAGACATCACAGCTTAGTATTTGCTGATTGTATATTGAAGCCATGGCCAGTTAACAATAAATCACTGGATTCACCAGCCAGAGAGAAAAGCAGTTTAGACAACGTCCCAATGACAACGGCCCAATGGTAATTGACAGATGAGTTGAGCTCCTTCCACCACATTAGCTCTGGAACACTGAGACTGAGCTGGGAATGGTGGTTGTGTGTGTGTTCGTTCGTGCGTGCGTGCTAGTGTGTTTGTGTGTGTATGGGTGTCCTAAACTAAAGATGTGTGTGTGTCGCTAAACTAAAGATGCTGTGGCTGAGTGTTTTAAGTGTTTAGTGAGTGTGATTGAGAAGTAGTACTCAATTAATGTAGAACATGTTAACTCTGAATGAATTCACAGTTCATTAAGACAAATCAGGCAACACAAAATGAAATTCTATTTGATCATTTCTAACTCACATACTCATCATAGCTGTTTTATGTGATGAACATCTCTACATAAAGATTATTTTCCAATGACCTAGTTTTAGGATGGCTTTAATAATGCTATCAGAGTTCACTGAATCCTCTGTCCTTTCAGCGTGACAAGTAACCTAGCAACTACCAAAACATTAGAAGCTCTTCATCCTCTTTGTGAATGGTAGAAAGAACATTACACCGGCTCACACTACACACTATGCCATCCCCTTCACAAAGGAGAAACTGGAGGACCCATCGATCCTGCCGTATAAATATCTGGCTAGCGTCCACCGCCATTCATTACCCTGATGGACTCCTCTGTTGCCAAACCGGGGAGAGAAAACCGCTGCAGACCTGCGCTAGCTAACTTCTGGCAGGGACTAGAAGTAGTACTGGGAAACACTAGACCACATCTCAAATGTCCTCTGGGCACGGTCACAAATCACGGTGGAACATGAATAATAGTTTGACATGCGTTAGCAATCAGCTTTGAGAGACGGTTTCTAACAGCAATGTGGCCTATCCATTAGATTTATATTCTGTCTATTCAATATCACTGAGACTGAGGCTGACCAGTAATACCAGGAACTGGGCCAGGTTCAGAGGAACCACAGGGATGTTACTGCAGAGTGGATTGGGCCTGGGTTGACATGAATTCATGTCCTTGTCTGTCTATCTCACTGACAGTTTCTCAGTAGATGCCTGGGTATCGTTTCACCGTTACCAGTGTTGGGCTTGTATAAGACTAACTGAGTGTGTCCAATAGTCATTGTCATGGTAAATCACATGGGCTTGTCTGTAATGGTCACGGAAGGTAAATATTTAGGAGGATGGGTGTTCCAACACTGCTCATAACAGTCATAACAGTTTCTGGAATGAAACATTTCATTTGTTCTCTAAACTGTTTATTGTTGTTTATTGTGTTTTAGTCACAACAAATTCAGCACATCTTCCACTTGACTTAAACACGTCTTAAAAGGAAATATCATAAAGGAAAAACATTTACTTTTATATTATTATAAGTGAGAATTATTTTTACAAATATATTGTAAATGAAATCCCAAATAATCTTGACACACAACTTGATGGTGTCATCTTTCCACTTGAAGTTATACCTGTATACTTTCAACTTCAGTTTTCAGAACTAGGCACCTCAAGAGACTCGTTCGACTACATCAAACAGCAAGGTAAAAAACAATAGTGTCACCGACATTTCCCCCAAACCTAGCACAAACAGAATTATTCAGAAGGAAAGAGAGAGAGGGGGGTGCCATCCACAAACTGAAAGAGAATGACACTTGGTGGAAGGCAGCGATCTCAAAGCAGTTTAAAGCTGCATGCCATGGCAGAGTTCAGCAGTTGAAACTGTCAATGAAGTTAAGGTTTTAATCTAGCCGAGCCCCAGCCTCCTCATCTCTTACAGAGAGAAAGAATGTCCTGTGAGTTCCAGCCTGCGTCCCAAATGGCACCTTAATCCATATATAGTGCACTCCCTTTTTTACCAGAGCCATATGAGCCCTGTTCAAAAGTAGTGCATTAAATTGGGAACAGGTTGTAATGTGGGATGCAATCCCATTGAGTTCCAGTTTTCTCCTGGATAATAACAGCGATATTCAAGGCCTGCCTCCAAAAATGAAATCTCATCATCATTTCTCAGGTGAGGAGAGGACAGAGGAGTGTCGTGTGTTTTGGACGTGTGGTGAGGGATTGCGATGCCCGCTTCCCCCTCACTCTCCCTCCTCTCATCCATCTCCATAGCACAGCACTAATGGGTATTCATGTTGCAGAGCCAATCCACTGCTGGGAGGAATAAGATCACATCACATCCCCACGATAAAGGCAACAGAGCCACGCCTCACAGAGGGACAGCAGATATACCACAGAGAGACAGTAAATATATACCACAGAGGGACAGCAGATATACCACAGAGAGACAGTAAATATATACCACAGAAGGACAGCAGATATACCACAGAGAGACAGTAAATATATACCACAGAAGGACAGCAGATATACCACAGAGGGACAGTAGATATACCACAGAGGGACAGTAGATATACCACAGAGGGACAGTAGATATACCACAGAGGGACAGTAGATATACCACAGAGGGACAGTAGATATACCACAGAGGGACAGTAGATATACCACAGAGGGACAGAAAATACACCACAGAGGGACAGCAGATATACCACAGAAGGACAGTAGATATACCACAGAGGGACAGTAGATATACCACAGAGGGACAGTAGATATACCACAGAGGGATAGCAGATATACCACAGAGGGACAGTAGATGTACCACAGAGGGACAGATGATATACCACAGAAGGACAGTAGATATACCACAGAGGGATAGCAGATATACCACAGAAGGACAGTAGATATACCACAGAGGGATAGCAGATATACATGACTGGCAGCTGCTCTCTGTGTGTGAAGCTGTGCGTCACAGAACACAAATAGACCCTAATGATATGTATTCAATCGAAACCTGGAACCAGATAAAAAATTGGAAAGGAGACAGTGGCAGCAAAGTGAAAACAAACCTACACGGAATAGGAATACAAACATGATTCTCGCAGCAAGAAAATAGACCTACTGTATATGATTTAAATGCCTAAAAACCTGGTTATTGGTTAAGGACCCAAACAAAGTCCCATATATGCTGACTCCAGATCATTAAAACATTAACCCACAGAAACTCGTTTTGGAAATCAAAAGCACATGACGGTACACTACATCAAAAAAACCAAAGTTATTAATACACAGGATTTTTCTGGGGAAAGGAATCAGCCCTGTTCGCCCATTATATATTCTTGGCATCCATTCTAAGTGTAGCTGGAAGGTGGAAATAAGTGATCACGATGGCTATTTCTTTCTTTATGAGAGCTCATTACATCCCTGTGTTGTGAGTTATAGGCCCATGTTATATCCATATCTCTAATGGCTTTAAAACTGATCTTTAGCACCTCATCAGCTGCACAAACTGGCAAACACCTCAAAGGATATAAGACTTAGTGACAAGTACTTGTGAGAGACTTTTATGAACTCATTTCTGGCGATTAAAGCAATATGATTTTACATTGTCAGAGTGTGTCAGTGTGTTACCCATAGAGGCAACCTCAGTCAACATCGTTGTTGGAGGATGATACTGTAGCAATGTGTGGATAACTTCACTTGTCATTCTGCATAGTCATTATCCAGTTACACATCATTAAGGAAGTGTTTAGTCTGTAGGATCTCAGACCGCCAAAAGGTTGATGTCCACATTATTGTATTTATCACCTACTTGATTATAATAGACACAAGACCAAAAGCAGAACTACACTGAA
The DNA here is from genome assembly GCF_057628025.1 of Oncorhynchus mykiss. Taxonomy (NCBI): domain Eukaryota; kingdom Metazoa; phylum Chordata; class Actinopteri; order Salmoniformes; family Salmonidae; genus Oncorhynchus; species Oncorhynchus mykiss. The sequence continues at coordinate 86,069,360 of NC_143022.1, read as the reverse complement.
TTGACATGTGCTCAAGAACTACAGTTCAGGCAGTTTCGTTTCAGTGTGTGGTATTACTCTCTCCTTAATACCGTCCTTAAGGCCTTCATGATACTATACAGTATACAGTAGTATACAGTACCTAAAATTCACATACAGTGTGTACTGTAGGGCCTACTGTAAACCTATGTCTGGATGCCTTGCAATAGACATACACAGTGGACTGACTTGACTTAAACACTTTTGCTCCAAGGGGAGCCTAGGTCATCCATAAACTTCCTCCAGCAGCAGGATCGGTGTTGTGTGGTTTGAATAGTAAGGGTCATTCTCTATGCTCCTTCCATATTCCTCATACAGTGCCTTCGGGAAGTATTCAGACCACTTGACTTTTTCCACATTTTGTAACGTTGCATCCTTATTCTAACATTTATTAAATTGTTTTCTTCCCCTCATCAATCTACACATATAATGCATATACAGCAAAAATAGGTTTCGATAAATGTTTGCAAATGTTTTACAAATAAAAACTGCAATATCACATTTACATACAGTTGAAGTCAGAAGTTTACATACACTTAGGTTGGAGTCATTAAAACTCGTTTTTCAACAACTCCACAAATTTCTTATTAACAAACTATAGTTTTGGCAAGTCGGTTAGGACATCTACTTTGTGCATGACACAAGTTATTTTTCCAACAATTGTTTACAGAAAGATCATTTCACTCACTGTATCACAATTCCAGTAGGTCAGAAGCTTACATACACAGAAGTTGACAGTGCCTTTAAACAGCTTGGAAAATTCGAGAAAATTATGTCATAGCTTTAGAAGCCTCTGATAGGTTAATTGATATAATTTGAGTCAATTGGAGGTGTACCTGTGGATGTATTTCAGGGCCTTCCTTCAAACTCAGTGCCTCTTTGCTTGACATGATGGGAAAATCAAAAGAAATCAGCCAAGACCTCAGAAAAAAAATTGTAGACTTCCACAAATCTGGTTCATCATTGGGAGCAATTTCCAAACGCCTGAAGGTACCACCTTCTTCTGTACAAACAATAGTACACAAGTATAAACACTATGGGACAGACGCATCCGTCATACCGCTCAGGAAGGAGACGCATTCAGTCTCCAAGAGATTAACTTACTTTGGTGCGAAAAGTACAAATCAATCCCAGAACAACAGCAAAGGACTATGTGAAGATGCTGGAAGAAACAGTTACAGAAGTATCTATATCCACACTAAAACGAGTCCTATATCGATATTACTTGAAAGGCCACTCAGCAAGGAAGAAGCCACTGCTCCAAAACCACCATAAAAAAGACTATAGTTTGCAACTGCACATATATTGTACTTTTTGGAGAAATGTCCTCTGGTCTGATGAAACAAAAATAGAACTGTTTGGCCATAATGACCATCTTTATATTTTGAGGAAAAGGGGGAGGCTTGCAAGCTGAAGAACACCATCCCAACCGTGAAGCACGGGGGTGGCAGCATCATGTTGTGGGGGTGCTTTGCTGCAGGAGGGACTGGTGCACTTCACAAAATAGATGCCATCATGAGGCGGAAGGAAAATTATGTGGATATATTGAAGCAACATCTCAAGACATCATCAGGAAGTTAAAGCTTGGTCGCAAATGGGTCTTCCAAATGGACAATGACCCCAATCATGCTTACAAAGTTATGGCTTAAGGACAACAAAGTCAAGTTGGAGTGGCCATCACAAAGCCCTGACCTCAATCCTATAGAAAATATGTGGGCAGAACTGAACAAGTGTGTGCGAGCAAGGAGACCTTCAAACCTGACTCAGTTACACCAGCTCTGTCAGGAGGAATGGGCCAAAATTCACCAACTTATTGTGGGAAGCTTGTGGAAGGCTACCTGAAACGTTTGACCCAAGTTAAACAGTTTAAAGGCAATGCTACCAAATACTCATTGAGTGTATGTAAACTTCTGACCCACTGGGAATGTGATGAAATAAATAAAATATTAAATAAATCATTCTCTCTACTATTATTCTCACATTTCACATTCTTAAAATAAAGTGGTGATCCTAACTGACCTAAGACGAGGTATTTTTACTCAGCTTAAATGTCAGGAATTGTGAAAAACTGAGTTTAAATGTATTTGGCTAAGGTGTATGTAAACTTCCGACTTCAACTGTAAGTATTCAGCCCCTCTACTCAGTAATTTGTTGAACCACCTTTGGCAGCAATTACAGCTACAAGCTTGGCACCCCTGTATTTGGGGAGTTTCTCCCATTCTTCTCTGCAGATCCTCTCAAGCTCTGTCAGGTTGGATGGGGAGTGATGCTGCACAGCTATTTTCAGGTCTCTCCAGAGATGTTTGATCAGATTCAAGTCCTGGCTCTTACTGGGCCACTCAAGGACATTCAGAGACTTGTCCCAATGCCACGCCTGCCTTTTCTTTGCTGTGTGCTTAGGGTCGTTGTCCTGTTGGAAGGTAAACCATCGCCCCAGTCTGAGGTACTGAGTGCTCTGGAGCAGATTTTCATCAAGGATTTCTCTATTCTTTGCTCCGTTCATCTTTACCTCAATCCTGACTACTCTCCCATTCGCTGCCGCTGAAAAACATCCCCACATCATGATGCTGCTACCACCATGCTTCACTGTAGGGATGGTGCCAGGTTACCTCCAGGCGTGATGCTTGGCATTCAGGCCAAAGAGTTCAATCTTGGTTTCATCAGACCAGAGAATCTTGTTTCTCTCGGTCTGAGTCTTAATGTGCCATTTGACAAACTCTAAGCAGGCTGTCATGTGCCTTTTATTGAGGAGTGGCTTCCACCTGGCAAATCTACCATAAAGGCCTGATTGGTAGAGTGCTGTAGAGATGGGTGTCCTTCTAGAAGTTTATCCCATCTCCACAGAGGAAATCTAGAGCTCTGTTAGAATGAGTATCGGGTTCTTGGTCACCTCCCAGACTAAGGCCCTTCTCCCCCGTTTGCATAGTTTGGCCAGGCAACCAGCTCTAAGAAGAGTCTTGGTGGTTCCAAACTTCTTCCATTTTAGAATGATGGAGGCCACTGTGTTCTGGGGGACTTTCAATGCTGCAGACATTTTTTGGTACCCTTCCCCAGATCTGTGCCTCGACACAATCCTGTCTCGGAGCTCTACGGACAATTGCTTCGACCTCATGGCTTGGTTTTTGCTCTGACATGCACTGTCAACTGTGAGACCTTACATAGACAGGACCTTTTCAAATTATGTCCAATCAATTGAATTTACCACAGGTGGACTCCAATCAAGTTGTAGAAACATGGAAACAGGATGCACCTGAGCTCAATTTCAAGTCTCATAGCAAAGGGCCCGAATATTTATGTAAATTAGGTATGTGTTTTTTATGTTTAATACATTTGCTAAGATTTCTAAAAAACTGTTTTTGCGTTGTCATTATTGGGTATGTATTGTGTGTAGATTGCTGAGGATTTTAGAATAAGGCTGCAATGTAACAAAATTTGGTAAAAGTCAAGGGGTCTGAATACTTTCTGAAGGCACTTTATATTCCCCATTTGAACAACAGATTTTGTTCCATAGTGGTGGAAAGTGTCCTGCTGTAATCATTATAAGATACAAGGAAATGTCTCTGAGACCACATACTGAACCTTTAATAGGGCCTGCTAGGAGTGTTCTGTCTTCCCTCACCGCAGGTTTATGGAAAACATTTCCATACTCAGAGAAACGTAGGACGGTTGTATAAATGATGGAGACAAATAAGACGGTTGTATCAATGATGGAGACAAATAAGACGGTTGTATCAATGATGGAGACAAATAAGACGGTTGTATAAATTATGGAGACAAATAAGACGGTTGTATAAATGATGGAGACAAATAAGACGGTTGTATCAATGATGGAGACAAATAAGACGGTTGTATAAATTATGGAGACAAATAAGACAGTTGTATAAATGATGGAGACAAATAAGACGGTTGTATAAATGGAGACAAATAAGACGGTTGTATAAATGATGGAGACAAATAAGACAGTTGTATAAATGATAGACACAAATAAGACAGGTGTATAAATGATGGAGACAAATAAGACGGTTGTATCAATGATGGAGACAAATAAGACAGTTGTATCAATGATGGAGACAAATAAGACAGTTGTATAAATGATAGACACAAATAAGACAGGTGTATAAATGATAGAGACAAATAAGATGGTTGTATCAATGATGGAGACAAATAAGAAGGTTGTATCAATGATGGAGACAAATAAGACGGTTGTATAAATGATGGAGCCAAATAAGATGGTTGTATCAATGATGGAGACAAATAAGACGGTTGTATAAATGATGGAGAAAAATAAGACGATTGTATCAATGATGGAGACAAATAAGACGATTGTATCAATGATGGAGCCAAATAAGACGATTGTATCAATGATGGAGACAAATAAGATGGGTGTATAAATGATAGACAGAAATAAGACAGGTATATCAATGATGGAGACAAATAAGACGGTTGTATAAATGATGGAGACAAATAAGACGGTTGCATCAATGACTTTCCCACATAAGTCTAACTAACCTACACTCTTAGGAGGTTACAAAGGGGCTCTGCAGTTGTCCCCATACAGTGCCTTGCGAAAGTATTCGGCCCCCTTGAACTTTGCGACCTTTTGCCACATTTCAGGCTTCAAACATAAAGATATAAAACTGTATTTTTTTGTGAAGAATCAACAACAAGTGGGACACAATCATGAAGTGGAACGACATTTATTGGATATTTCAAACTTTTTTAACAAATCAAAAACTGAAAAATTGGGCGTGCAAAATTATTCAGCCCCCTTAAGTTAATACTTTGTAGCGCCACCTTTTGCTGCGATTACAGCTGTAAGTCGCTTGGGGTATGTCTCTATCAGTTTTGCACATCGAGAGACTTTTTTCCCATTCCTCCTTGCAAAAGAGCTCGAGCTCAGTGAGGTTGGATGGAGAGCATTTGTGAACAGCAGTTTTCAGTTCTTTCCACAGATTCTCGATTGGATTCAGGTCTGGACTTTGACTTTGCCATTCTAACACCTGGATATGTTTATTTTTGAACCATTCCATTGTAGATTTTGCTTTATGTTTTGGATAATTGTCTTGTTGGAAGACAAATCTCCGTCCCAGTCTCAGGTCTTTTGCAGACTCCATCAGGTTTTCTTCCAGAATGGTCCTGTATTTGACTCCATCCATCTTCCCATCAATTTTAACCATCTTCCCTGTCCCTGCTGAAGAAAAGCAGGCCCAAACCATGATGCTGCCACCACCATGTTTGACAGTGGGGATGGTGTGTTCAGGGTGATGAGCTGTGTTGCTTTTACGCCAAACATAACGTCTTGCATTGTTGCCAAAAAGTTCAATTTTGGTTTCATCTGACCAGAGCACCTTCTTCCACATGTTTGGTGTGTCTCCCAGGTGGCTTGTGGCAAACTTTAAACAACGCTTTTCATGGATATCTTTAAGAAATGGCTTTCTTCTTGCCACTCTTCCATAAAGGCCAGATTTGTGCAATATACGACTGATTGTTGTCCTATGGACAGAGTCTCCCACCTCAGCTGTAGATCTCTGCAGTTCATCCAGAGTGATCATGGGCCTCTTGGCTGCATCTCTGATCAGTCTTCTCCTTGTATGAGCTGAACGTTTAGAGGGACGGCCAGGTCTTGGTAGATTTGCAGTGGTCTGATACTCCTTCCATTTCAATATTATCTCTTGCACAGTGCTCCTTGGGATGTTTAAAGCTTGGGAAATCTTTTTGTATCCAAATCCGGCTTTAAACTTCTTCACAACAGTATCTCGGACCTGCCTGGTGTGTTCCTTGTTCTTCATGATGCTCTCTGCGCTTTTAACGGACCTCTGAGACTATCACAGTGCAGGTGCATTTATACGGAGACTTGATTACACACAGGTGGATTGTATTTATCATCATTAGTCATTTAGGTCAACATTGGATCATTCAGAGATCCTCACTGAACTTCTGGAGAGAGTTTGCTGCACTGAAAGTAAAGGGGCTGAATAATTTTGCACGCCCAATTTTTCAGTTTTTGATTTGTTAAAAAAGTTTGAAATATAACTAATAAATGTCGTTCCACTTCATGATTGTGTCCCACTTGTTGTTGATTCTTCACAAAAAAATACAGTTTTATATCTTTATGTTTGAAGCCTGAAATGTGGCAAAAGGTCGCAAAGTTCAAGGGGGCCGAATACTTTCGCAAGGCACTGTAGTTTAGCCCTTTTTGGTTCCAGTTAGAACTCTTTTTGGTTCCAGATATAATTATTTTGGGTTCCAAAGGGTTCTACCTGGAACAGAAATTGTTTCTTCAATGGGGGCAGCTGAAGAACCCTTTTTGGATAGCACCTTTTTTTCTAGGAGTGTAGGATGAATCATGAGTGAGCTTGTTTGAACGTGCAGTTAGTGGTAAATAGACCTCATGACAGCCTATTCACATTCATTCTAAGGTTCGGATTTTAACTATGTTAGTGACAGACATACATCCTTTGCTTCTGAGACAAAGATGGAGTTCGGCTAAATCATAGTCTGGTGCCATAAGCTACCTATCCAACAACAACAAAATAGCAAAAACAGTGATAATTTCCCAGGGCCCCTCTTCATAATGACTCATCCATCCTCAACAATATCAATTTATCAAGCATTACTGATCCACCCTATCCAGCTGTCTGATAATGAAGGGCGAGAGGGAGGAAGGAAGGGAGGGGAATGAGGGAGAGGAAGGAGGGAGGTAGGCAGGGCGGGTGGGACGGACAAAGGGAGGGAGAGAGGGAGGGAGGGCGGGACGGAGGGAGTGACAGAGGGAGGGATGGTGAGAGGGAAGGAGAGGGAGGGACAGAGGGACGGAGAGGAGAGGGACGGAGGGGAGAGGGAGGGACGGAGGGGAGAGACAGAGGGTTCGAGGGAGGGACAGAGGGAGGGATGGTGAGAGGGAAGGAGAGGGAGGGACAGAGGGACGGAGAGGAGAGGGACGGAGGGGAGAGACAGAGGGTTCGAGGGAGGGACAGAGGGAGGGATGGACGGAGGGAGGAAAAAGTACATGGACACCTGCTTGTGGAACATCTCATTTCAAAATCATGGCCATTAATTTGCAGTTGGTCCCCCTTTGCTGCTATAACAGCCTACACTATTATGGGAAGGCTTTCCACTAGATGTTGGAACATTACTACCAGGACTTGCTTCCATTCAGCCAAAAGAGCATTAGTGAGGTCGGGCACTGATGTTGGGCGATTAGGCCTGCCTCGCAGTTGGCGTTCCAATTCATCCCAAAGGTGTTAGACAGGGCTCTGTGCAGACCAGTCAAGAACTTCCACACCGACCTCGACAAACTATTTCTGTATGGACCTCGCTTTGTGCATGGGGGCATTGTCATGCTGAAACAGGAAAGGGACATGCCCAAACTTTTGGAAGCCCAGAATTGTCTAGAATGTCATTGTATGCTGTAGCATTAAGATTTCCCTTTACTGGAACTCAGGGGCCTAGACCGAACAATGAAAAACAGGCCCTGACCATTATTTCTCCTCAACCAAACTTTACAGATGGCACTATGCATTCCGGCAGGTAGCGTTCTCCTGGCATCCGTCAAACCCAGATTCGTCCGTCGGACTGCCAGATGGTGAAACTTGAGTCCAATGGCGGTGAGCTTTACACCACTCCAGCCGACGCTTGGCATTGCGCATGGTGATCTTAGGCTTGTGTGAGGCTGCTCTGCCATGGAAGCTCAGTTCAGGAAGGTCCCAAGGAACAGTTCTTGTGCTGATGTTGCTTCCATAGGCAGTTAGGAACTCTGTATTTCTACGCGCTACGGGATTCAGCACTATGCAATTCCCCTTCTGTTAGCTTGTGTGGCCTACCACTTCGCGGCTGAGCCGTTGTTGCTTCTAGACATTTCCACTTCACAATAACAGCACTTACAGTTGGGGCGGCTCTAGCAGGGCAGAAATTGAACGAACTGACTTGTTGAAAGTCACTGACCTCTTCAGTACGGCCATTCTACTGCCTATATTTCTGGAGATTGCAAGGCTGTGTGCTCGATTTTATACACCTGTCAGCAACGGGTGTGGCTGAAATAGCCGAATCCACTAATTTGAAGAGGTGTCCACACAACACTTCTACATGTCCAAAACAATACTATATGTTCAACAACACTACATGTCCAAAACTATACTATATGTCCAACAACACTACATGTCCAAAACTATACTATATGTCCAACAACACTACATGTCCAAAACTATACTATATGTCCAACAACACTACATGTCCAAAACTATACTATATGTCCAACAACACTACATGTCCAAAACTATACTATATGTCCAACAACACTACATGTCCAAAACAATACTATATGTCCAACAACACTACATGTCCAAAACAATACTATATGTCCAACAACACTACATGTCCAAAACTATACTATATGTTCAACAACACTACATGTCCAAAACAATACTATATGTTCAACAACACTTCTACATGTCCAAAACAATACTATATGTTCAACAACACTACATGTCCAAAACTATACTATATGTTCAACAACACTTCTACATGTCCAAAACTATACTATATGTTCAACAACACTTCTACATGTCCAAAACTATACTATATGTCCAACAACACTACATGTCCAAAACTATACTATATGTCCAACAACACTACATGTCCAAAACTATACTATATGTTCAACAACACTACATGTCCAAAACTATACTATATGTCCAACAACACTACATGTCCAAAACTATACTATATGTTCAACAACACTACATGTCCAAAACAATACTATATGTCCAACAACACTACATGTCCAAAACTATACTATATGTCCAACAACACTTCTACATGTCCAAAACTATACTATATGTTCAACAACACTACATGTCCAAAACTATACTATATGTCCAACAACACTACATGTCCAAAACAATACTATATGTCCAACAACACTACATGTCCAAAACTATACTATATGTCCAACAACACTACATGTCCAAAACTATACTATATGTCCAACAACACTACATGTCCAAAACTATACTATATGTCCAACAACACTACATGTCCAAAACTATACTATATGTCCAACAACACTACATGTCCAAAACTATACTATATGTCCAACAACACTACATGTCCAAAACTATACTATATGTCCAACAACACTTCTACATGTCCAAAACTATACTATATGTCCAACAACACTACATGTCCAAAACTATACTATATGTTCAACAACACTTCTACATGTCCAAAACTATACTATATGTCCAACAACACTACATGTCCAAAACTATACTATATGTTCAACAACACTACATGTCCAAAACTATACTATATGTTCAACAACACTACATGTCCAAAACAATACTATATGTCCAACAACACTACATGTCCAAAACTATACTATATGTCCAACAACACTTCTACATGTACAAAACAATACTATATGTTCAACAACACTACATGTCCAAAACTATACTATATGTTCAACAACACTTCTACATGTCCAAAACTATACTATATGTCCAACAACACTTCTACATGTCCAAAACTATACTATATGTCCAACAACACTACATGTCCAAAACTATACTATATGTTCAACACTACATGTCCAAAACTATACTATATGTCCAACAACACTACATGTCCAAAACTATACTATATGTCCAACAACACTACATGTCCAAAACTATACTATATGTTCAACAACACTACATGTCCAAAACTATACTATATGTCCAACAACACTACATGTCCAAAACTATACTATATGTTCAACACTACATGTCCAAAACAATACTATATGTCCAACAACACTACATGTCCAAAACAATACTATATGTTCAACAACACTACATGTCCAAAACTATACTATATGTCCAACAACACTACATGTCCAAAACTATACTATATGTCCAACAACACTACATGTCCAAAACTATACTATATGTTCAACAACACTTCTACATGTCCAAAACTATACTATATGTCCAACAACACTACATGTCCAAAACTATACTATATGTCCAACAACACTACATGTCCAAAACTATACTATATGTCCAACAACACTTCTACATGTCCAAAACTATACTATATGTCCAACAACACTACATGTCCAAAACTATACTATATGTCCAACAACACTACATGTCCAAAACTATACTATATGTCCAACAACACTTCTACATGTCCAAAACTATACTATATGTCCAACAACACTACATGTCCAAAACTATACTATATGTCCAACAACACTACATGTCCAAAACTATACTATATGTCCAACAACACTACATGTCCAAAAGTATCTCTGATCACCCACCTAAAATACAGTACTGATCACCCACCTAAAATACAGTACTGATCACCCACCTAAAATACAGTACTGATCACCCATCTAAATTACAGTACTGATTACCCACCTAAATTACAGTACTGACTGCCCACCTAAATTACAGTAAAGATCCCCCATCTAAATTACATTACTGATTACCCACCTAAATGACAGTACTGAATACCCACCTAAATGACAGTACTGATTACCCATCTAAAATACAGTACTGATTACCCACCTAAATGACAGTACTGATTACCCACCTAAATTACAGTACTGATTACCCTCTTCTCTCTGCTCTCTCTCTCTCTTTGTCCCTTATATCTACACCCCTCTCGCCTCCATCGCTTCCTTTCCATCCCCTTACCTCACTCTATCCCACCCACCTTTCTGTCTTCCTCTCCCCCTTCCACTTCTCACCCACAGCTCTGTCATCTAGCCACTCCCCTGTCTCTCCAGCGGGGCCTGATAGCCCATTCCTCATCATTTCCCTGTTTTGGCAAAACCCAACTCTCCCCCTAATGGTTCTGCTGCTCTGAACGCTTCCAGATGTTTGTTTATTTGTTGTGCCTCGACTGTAAAACAGTTTACTCTTAGTTTGGATGCTTTCCCAGGGATGGGATGTGTATGTGTGTGGGTGTGTGCGTGTGTTTGCGAGCGTGCACATATGTGTGTTTATTGAGCGCTGTAGAGCCACAAATCGCCCCCATGTGTAAAAAAGCGAACTGCGAGGCAAACGTGAGAAGTCCCATGGGTGTCATTAGTGTGTGTGTGTGTGTGTGTTAGAGGGTTTGAAGGCTTTGAAGACTTGCTTTCCTCCAGGGTTTTAATAGCAGTTGTGCACCATATAAAATACATACATACTAAGCATCTGGAAGCAGTCCCAGAATGAGAGCATTAAGCTAGGCCTTATGGCATTTCTCTTTGTTTATTCTCTGTCTACTTAGCCGTTCATACACTGGGATCCCTTTCATTTAGGCCTGTCACTGTTGAAGAATGGACCACATCAAACAGTCTGGTCCATTAAAGGCACGTGGCTGATGCCCAAGACATATATAAATATGTAGAGAATCAGAACTTTTAACAGGAAGAAAAAAGGTTTATTTCAACTATAGAGTCCTGTACATAAATAGCTCCATCAGGAGGAGTTGTTGTTGTTGTCGTACATGTTTTACGCCTACAGATAACGACATCTAATAAACTGGGGATCCATCTCTGAGAACATTCTATTGTCAGATAATGACATGTTGTTGTTAAACTACTAAGCACGTCTGACAGGTTTAATTATAATTCTATATTACCTATAGTAAGTCATTATGAAGTAATGCTCCATTTAAACTCTTTAGGTATTTATTATTAGGCACTTAATAATAATTACTTGTCTATTAGGTATGTTGTGAGGACAAACTTCAGTCCGAGACTTCTCACAATGCACAATGTTATGTACTCTGCTGGTGAGACACATTTTGACACAGTGCTCTGCTCCAAACATGAGGTGTCATCGAGAAGAGTGCTTTAAATCTGGGACTGCCAGCCTGTCAGGGAGCTTAAACCAGAGCTGACAGTAGAGGAGGTCCCTAAGACCTCTACTAGGGACTCTGTTCCTCAGGACTCTCTCCTAAACTAGTCACTCTACTCCACTCTGTGTCATCCTGGACTGCTCCAAGACACCACAGTCTCCCTCTCTCTTTACTCCCTCTCCTAGCCTCTTGTTTTTAGTCAGTAGCGTGCTTCCTCTCTCCTCCCCCTTCCTCTATTGTCTCCCAGGCTCACTCTTTCTATTCTCTCTCTCTCTCTCTGTGTCTCTCTCTCTGTGTCTCTCTCGCTGTGTCTCTCTCTCTCTGTGTCTCTCTCGCTGTGTCTCTCTCGCTGTGTCTCTCTCGCTGTGTCTCTCTCGCTGTCTCTCTCTCTGTGTTCTCTCTGTGTCTCTCTTTCTCTGTGTCTCTCTCTGTGTCTCTCTCTCTGTGTCTCTCTCTCTGTGTCTCTCTCTCTGTGTCTCTCTCTCTGTGTCTCTCTCTCTGTGTCTCTCTCGCTGTGTCTCTCTCGCTGTGTCTCTCTCGCTGTGTCTCTCTCGCTGTGTCTCTCTCACTGTGTCTCTCTCTCTGTGTTCTCTCTGTGTCTCTCTCTCTCTGTGTCTCTCTCTCTCTGTGTCTCTCTCTCTGTGTCTCTCTCGCTGTGTCTCTCTCGCTGTGTCTCTCTCTCTCTGTGTCTCTCTCTCTCTGTGTCCCCGCTCTCCACCTGGGCACTGACCTGCAACCGCTGGCTCCTCACTGGAGCTCTAGACTGCAGTTACTAGTGGCAGCTGGGCTCTGGGGCCCCTATAACATCAGTAGAGAGAGAGAGAGAGAGTGTGTGTGAGTGTGAGTGTGAGTGTGAGTGTGTGTGTGTGTGTGTGTGTGTGTGTGTGTGTGTGTGTGTGTGTGTGTGTGTGTGTGTGTGGGGGGGGAGAGCATCTCTGTAGCGACATGGGGCTGTCAGACCTGCTAGCTACATCCCATCGACCAGGGCCATGTAGGTGCTAACACAGACACACATCCCTGGACCACAATTCATTGTCGTGCTGTAAGGAGTGAGGTGGAGTGAGGTGGACTGAGGCGGGGGACCTATAGAGGAGATGAGGGTTAAAGATGAGAGTTGTGTTATCGGAGGGTGCAGAGCGTCATAAACATAACAAATGGTGACTTTCGACCCACCACGGCCCAGACCTAGGAGGGAGGGAGAAATATCTCACATGTCAGATCCTCTCACCTTTTAATGGACTGTTCCCTGTCCTGCCTGACGTTCACAAAGCATAGTTTCTCTCTGGCTGTGTCCCAAATGGCACCCTAGTCCCTATGGGTTTCCCTATGGGCCCTGGTCAACAGTAGTGCACTATAAAAGGAATAGGGGGCCATTTGGGATTCTCTCTCCCTCTCTCTACATCACAAGGAAATCTGCTGGTCAGTCACTGTGTAATTGATCTGTCCTTGGTACTGGGTGGGAGGTGGAGTGTGTGTGTGTGCATGGGTGAGTAAGTGTGTCTGTGCGCACGTGCGTGTGCATGTGTGTCTGTGTGTGTGTGTGTGTGTGTGTGTGTGTGTGTGTGTGTGTGTGTGTGTGTGAGAGATGCTCACTGTTGACCTCTTGAGCTGGCCCTCTATGGAGTTGGGCGCATCACAGCGGCAGTGTTTTGAATGGCAGAGATAAAGGGCATGCTTAAAGCTACTACCCTGCTGTGAGGTCTGGTACCATGGCCTCAGGGTTGCTCACACAACATCTCTACAGACACAAACAACCCTGGCCACTGCAGCTACATGTTGAAGGATCTTCATTTCACCAGTATCTCACAGCAGGAAAATAATCTTGCAGCAACAGGAAATGTGAATCATTATGTGGATTATAATAAAATTGTCATTTTTCTAGGGTTTGAAAAAAAATTGTTAGGCAAAATCTATTTAACATTTTAGAGGAAACTACTGACTTTGGAAGCCTTTTTAAATCTTGAACACACTACAAGTTTTCATTTCCTGCAACAACAGGGTGATCAAATGAAGATCCTAGACCTGTAGCTAACACAGCGGTGGTGAACAGATAGCAGCACCAGCACATTTCAAATAGAATGGAATATAGTTTCTTTGTCTGTTCCTACGCACTGATATGTTTATTATGATCATTTACTGTAAGAAAGATGTATAAAAAATGTATGCTTCTGATATTAACGTTATTGCATAGCAAATGCTTCCCATCAATATAATAAAAAACATATTTTCTGCTAAAACAGGGGCATCTTTAGAAATGCAGTACATGTTAAAATCTTCCACACATTAGATTGGAATAAGACATAATCAATGACTAGCATCACCAGATCAAGGAGGGTTGACATACACACTCCTACACATACATCAAATCAATAGTTTCAACCTAGATTATACACTTCAGCATTCATCAACAACTCGAAGAGATGACAAAAGACAGACTATGATCTAATAGAAATCTAAAGTCCACTATTCTCTCACTCCGGTTAATCAATAAGAAGAAAAACATGCATATTCGTTTCCATTATCAAAGGGCTTTCCCTTTCATGAACATCATTAAGATGAAGGCTATTAATATACACTGTACTGAAGTTGTTCATTCTCATTTTATGATCAGTGTCTGGAGTAGAGAGGTCATCACATAGGGAGGAGAGATCTCTCTGGAGTAGAGAGAGGTCATCACATAGGGAGGAGAGATCTCTCTGGAGTAGAGAGAGGTCATCACATAGGGAGGAGAGATCTCTCTGGAGTAGAGAGAGGTCATCACATAGGGAGGAGAGATCTCTCTGGAGTAGAGAGAGGTCATCACATAGGGAGGAGAGATCTCTCTGGAGTAGAGAGAGGTCAGCACATAGGGAGGAGAGATCTCTCTGGAGTAGAGAGAGGTCAGCACATAGGGAGGAGAGATCTCTCTGGAGTAGAGAGAGGTCATCACATAGGGAGGAGAGATCTCTCTGGAGTAGAGAGAGGTCAGCACATAGGGAGGAGAGATCTCTCTGGAGTAGAGAGAGGTCATCACATAGGGAGGACAGAACATCTCTACCATGTTTTTTGACATTTTCTTTACCTTTGTGGTTCTTGCCGTCTCTAGAGCCTCTGGGTAGAGGGGTGTAGAGTGTGGAGGAACTCTCAGACTTAGGGTCACCTGGGGCCTGAGGAAAGGAAACACACAGTCACACTTTACTATTTACATTGTTCATGTTTATTGTTTATTTCAATTTGTTTATTATCTACCTCACTTGCTTTGGCAATGTTAACACATGTTTCCCATGCCAATAAAGCCCCTTGAATTGAATTGAATTGAGAGAGAGAGAGAGAGAGGGGGGGGGAATAGATACAGAGATATAAATATATATAAGGAGAGAGGTAGAGGGGTTTCATTGCTGTGCCTGATTATCCAAGTGCCATGAATTATATTGATGAGGACAGGAAATGTTGAAGCTCCATTCCTGTGTCATGTTGAGGGAAGCAGGATGCCGGGCCAGATCACCTTTCATTCCTGTGTCATTGTGAGAGAAGCAGGACGCCGGCCAGATCACCTTTCATTCCTGTGTCATGGTGAGATAAGCAGGACGCCGGGCCAGATCACCTTTCATTCCTGTGTCATGGTGAGGGAAGCAGGATGCCTGGCCAGATCACCTTTCATTCCTGTGTCATGGTGAGGGAAGCAGGACGCCGGGCCAGATCACCTTTCATTCCTGTGTCATGGTGAGGGAAGCAGGACGCCGGGCCTTTCCGGTGTAGCCCACTAGGGCACATTCTCCTATCATTACATTTACCTTGTTTGTTTGTTTGTTTGTTTATGCATTTCTGTGAATTACTTAGTTAGTAATAAATAAATGATTTAAGACAATTGATGTATGGATGACTCATAGTGAAGACTGGGTTCGTGCAGATAACCAACAATTTACGACGTTTGGAATGAGACAAACATGAGGTAAAGTAAATAATTCATTAATTCGAAGAAAGTTATTTTAGGAAATGATAACTTTGTAATCTGAATATTTTTCCTTGGTGCCCTGACTTCCTAGTTAATTAGTTACGTGATTAATCAGTTGATCGCGTAATACTTCATTTAATGATAGTAAAGACACGACACCTTTCATTCCTGTGTTATGTTGATGGAAGCAGCACACCGGGCCAGATCATCTTTCATTCCTGTGTTATGTTGATGGAAGCAGCACACCGGGCCAGATCATCTTTCATTCCTGTGTTATGTTGATGGAAGCAGCACACCGGGCCAGATCACCTTTCATTCCTGTGTTATGTTGGGAGAAGCAGCACACCGGGCCAGATCATCTTTCATTCCTGTGTTATGTTGAGGGAAGCAGCACACCGGGCCAGATCACCTTTCATTCCTGTGTTATGTTGGGGGAAGCAGCACACCGGGCCAGATCATCTTTCATTCCTGTGTTATGTTGAGGGAAGCAGCACACCGGGCCAGATCATCTTTCATTCCTGTGTTATGTTGATGGAAGCAGCACACCGGGCCAGATCATCTTTCATTCCTGTGTTATGTTGGGGGAAGCAGCACACCGGGCCAGATCACCTTTCATTCCTGTGTTATGTTGATGGAAGCAGCACACCGGGCCAGATCACCTTTCATTCCTGTGTTATGTTGGGGGAAGCAGCACACCGGGCCAGATCACCTTTCATTCCTGTGTTATGTTGATGGAAGCAGCACACCGGGCCAGATCATCTTTCATTCCTGTGTTATGTTGATGGAAGTAGCACACCGGGCCAGATCATCTTTCATTCCTGTGTTATGTTGAGGGAAGCAGCACACCGGGCCAGATCATCTTTCATTCCTGTGTTATGTTGGGGGAAGCAGCACACCGGGCCAGATCACCTTTCATTCCTGTGTTATGTTGATGGAAGCAGCACACCGGGCCAGATCACCTTTCATTCCTGTGTCATGGTGAGGGAAGCAGGATGCCTGGCCAGATCACCTTTCATTCCTGTGTCATGGTGAGGGAAGCAGGACGCCGGGCCAGATCACCTTTCATTCCTGTGTCATGGTGAGGGAAGCAGGACGCCGGGCCTTTCCGGTGTAGCCCACTAGGGCACATTCTCCTATCATTACATTTACCTTGTTTGTTTGTTTGTTTGTTTATGCATTTCTGTGAATTACTTAGTTAGTAATAAATAAATGATTTAAGACAATTGATGTATGGATGACTCATAGTGAAGACTGGGTTCGTGCAGATAACCAACAATTTACGACGTTTGGAATGAGACAAACATGAGGTAAAGTAAATAATTCATTAATTCGAAGAAAGTTATTTTAGGAAATGATAACTTTGTAATCTGAATATTTTTCCTTGGTGCCCTGACTTCCTAGTTAATTAGTTACGTGATTAATCAGTTGATCGCGTAATACTTCATTTAATGATAGTAAAGACACGACACCTTTCATTCCTGTGTTATGTTGATGGAAGCAGCACACCGGGCCAGATCATCTTTCATTCCTGTGTTATGTTGATGGAAGCAGCACACCGGGCCAGATCATCTTTCATTCCTGTGTTATGTTGATGGAAGCAGCACACCGGGCCAGATCACCTTTCATTCCTGTGTTATGTTGGGAGAAGCAGCACACCGGGCCAGATCATCTTTCATTCCTGTGTTATGTTGAGGGAAGCAGCACACCGGGCCAGATCACCTTTCATTCCTGTGTTATGTTGGGGGAAGCAGCACACCGGGCCAGATCATCTTTCATTCCTGTGTTATGTTGAGGGAAGCAGCACACCGGGCCAGATCATCTTTCATTCCTGTGTTATGTTGATGGAAGCAGCACACCGGGCCAGATCATCTTTCATTCCTGTGTTATGTTGGGGGAAGCAGCACACCGGGCCAGATCACCTTTCATTCCTGTGTTATGTTGATGGAAGCAGCACACCGGGCCAGATCACCTTTCATTCCTGTGTTATGTTGGGGGAAGCAGCACACCGGGCCAGATCACCTTTCATTCCTGTGTTATGTTGATGGAAGCAGCACACCGGGCCAGATCATCTTTCATTCCTGTGTTATGTTGATGGAAGCAGCACACCGGGCCAGATCATCTTTCATTCCTGTGTTATGTTGAGGGAAGCAGCACACCGGGCCAGATCATCTTTCATTCCTGTGTTATGTTGGGGGAAGCAGCACACCGGGCCAGATCACCTTTCATTCCTGTGTTATGTTGATGGAAGCAGCACACCGGGCCAGATCATCTTTCATTCCTGTGTTATGTTGAGGGAAGCAGCACACCGGGCCAGATCATCTTTCATTCCTGTGTTATGTTGAGGGAAGCAGCACACCGGGCCAGATCATCTTTCATTCCTGTGTTATGTTGGGGGAAGCAGCACACCGGGCAAGATCATCTTTCATTCCTGTGTTATGTTGAGGGAAGCAGCACACCCGGCCAGATCAGCTTTCATTCCTGTGTTATGTTGAGGGAAGCAGCACACCGGGCGAGATCACCTTTCATTCCTGTGTTATGTTGATGGAAGCAGCACACCGGGCCAGATCACCTTTCATTCCTGTGTTATGTTGGGGGAAGCAGCACACCGGGCCAGATCACCTTTCATTCCTGTGTTATGTTGATGGAAGCAGCACACCGGGCCAGATCATCTTTCATTCCTGTGTTATGTTGATGGAAGCAGCACACCGGGCCAGATCATCTTTCATTCCTGTGTTATGTTGAGGGAAGCAGCACACCGGGCCAGATCATCTTTCATTCCTGTGTTATGTTGGGGGAAGCAGCACACCGGGCCAGATCACCTTTCATTCCTGTGTTATGTTGATGGAAGCAGCACACCGGGCCAGATCACCTTTCATTCCTGTGTCATGGTGAGGGAAGCAGGACGCCGGGCCTTTCCGGTGTAGCCCACTAGGGCACATTCTCCTATCATTACATTTACCTTGTTTGTTTGTTTGTTTGTTTATGCATTTCTGTGAATTACTTAGTTAGTAATAAATAAATGATTTAAGACAATTGATGTATGGATGACTCATAGTGAAGACTGGGTTCGTGCAGATAACCAACAATTTACGACGTTTGGAATGAGACAAACATGAGGTAAAGTAAATAATTCATTAATTCGAAGAAAGTTATTTTAGGAAATGATAACTTTGTAATCTGAATATTTTTCCTTGGTGCCCTGACTTCCTAGTTAATTAGTTACGTGATTAATCAGTTGATCGCGTAATACTTCATTTAATGATAGTAAAGACACGACACCTTTCATTCCTGTGTTATGTTGATGGAAGCAGCACACCGGGCCAGATCATCTTTCATTCCTGTGTTATGTTGATGGAAGCAGCACACCGGGCCAGATCATCTTTCATTCCTGTGTTATGTTGATGGAAGCAGCACACCGGGCCAGATCACCTTTCATTCCTGTGTTATGTTGGGAGAAGCAGCACACCGGGCCAGATCATCTTTCATTCCTGTGTTATGTTGAGGGAAGCAGCACACCGGGCCAGATCACCTTTCATTCCTGTGTTATGTTGGGGGAAGCAGCACACCGGGCCAGATCATCTTTCATTCCTGTGTTATGTTGAGGGAAGCAGCACACCGGGCCAGATCATCTTTCATTCCTGTGTTATGTTGATGGAAGCAGCACACCGGGCCAGATCATCTTTCATTCCTGTGTTATGTTGGGGGAAGCAGCACACCGGGCCAGATCACCTTTCATTCCTGTGTTATGTTGATGGAAGCAGCACACCGGGCCAGATCACCTTTCATTCCTGTGTTATGTTGGGGGAAGCAGCACACCGGGCCAGATCACCTTTCATTCCTGTGTTATGTTGATGGAAGCAGCACACCGGGCCAGATCATCTTTCATTCCTGTGTTATGTTGATGGAAGCAGCACACCGGGCCAGACCATCTTTCATTCCTGTGTTATGTTGAGGGAAGCAGCACACCGGGCCAGATCATCTTTCATTCCTGTGTTATGTTGGGGGAAGCAGCACACCGGGCCAGATCACCTTTCATTCCTGTGTTATGTTGATGGAAGCAGCACACCGGGCCAGATCATCTTTCATTCCTGTGTTATGTTGAGGGAAGCAGCACACCGGGCCAGATCATCTTTCATTCCTGTGTTATGTTGAGGGAAGCAGCACACCGGGCCAGATCATCTTTCATTCCTGTGTTATGTTGGGGGAAGCAGCACACCGGGCAAGATCATCTTTCATTCCTGTGTTATGTTGAGGGAAGCAGCACACCCGGCCAGATCAGCTTTCATTCCTGTGTTATGTTGAGGGAAGCAGCACACCGGGCCAGATCATCTTTCATTCCTGTGTTATGTTGAGGGAAGCAGTACGCCAGGCCAGATTACTTTGATGTTCTGTCCCCCTCCTCTCCCCTTCCGGCCTTTTAAAGGCCGGAGGGTGGTCTATGGCATCGAAGGCCTCGTGACTACTGAGCCAAGACCTGCTGTAGGGGTCAAACCAAGGGCACACCACTCACTATGACACACAGGCCCTCTAACCCAAGCCCTAACTAACACACTTCTACTGCTATCTGACCACACACCAACAGATTGGCATGACAGCACCACTCTGTCTCTCTAAACATCTCTGCTACTGGCTTTCATGTTTCAGAGTTAAATCCACTGTTTTCTGAGCTCTCAGCTCTTCTAAACAGGGTGCGTTTTTTGTAAGTGTGTCGCAATATTCAATGGGTGCTTTCTAAACAGGTCACAAGTATTGTTGTTGTTATTCTTCTTCTTCTACTTCTTCTTTTTGTGCACCTTCAAGGACCCAAACATCCTGTTTAATTAGTCTTGTGTTCCCTGGACTTCTAGCTGTTTCAACAGGCAGTTCATCATGATGCAGTCCTATCTGATGCCTTAGCAGAAATACTATTCTTTCCTCTCCTGCTGGGGGGAATTCACCAGGCTTTTAATCACTAAAGTGACAAATACATATTAGAGACGATTTGGTGCTGATATTCCTCTGGTGTAGCTGATTCTCTAGTCTACAGCCGACACGCACAACCTTGAGGAACGAGACTACTGGACAATGCTAAATGAAAACACATTCTTCATTGGCGAGGAGAATGGTGTAAATTGAAAATGATCCCATAATGTGCTTTCAGATAGGATCTCAGAAGGTCATTCCAGTACAGGCCTGGGCTGGTCAACACATGCTTTATATTACTAGAAGAAAAAAAAGAGTGGGACAAATGACATCAACGAGTTCTGGATGTAATGACTTACTGGTAGGTTAGCGAATTAGAATGTAAACATCACAAATGATCCTGTCGACATAATACTTTATATTTCTCTTCTGGGGTCAGTAGTTAGAGTGTTATAGCGATTGAAGTTAGTATTTTTTTTTACAGTGCTATATCTTACAACCAGTGATGTAGTGGTAAAATAATTGTAGGGTATACACTGATCACTGTCAGTGTTGAGTAAATTAAGTCACCCACCAATGGGTTTTTCCATGATAGATAGGTAACAGAGGAGGTTGGTGGCACCTTAATTGGGGAGTACAGGTTCGTGGTAATGACTGGAGTGGAATTGGTGGAATGGTATCAAATACATGAAACATATGGTTTTCAGGTGTTTGATGCCCTTCCATTTATCCACTACCACACCACAGCTTTAAGGTAGTATTCTACTGCACCACATCTAACAACTATTCAAGGTAGTATTCTACTGTACCACACCACAGCTTTAAGGTAGTATTCTACTGTACCACACCACAGCTTTAAGGTAGTATTCTACTGTACCACACCACATCTAACAACTATTCAAGGTAGTATTCTACTGTACCACACCACAGCTTTAAGGTAATATTCTACTGTACCACACCACAGCTTCAAGGTAGTATTCTACTGTACGACACCACAGCTTTAAGGTAATATTCTACTGTACCACACCACAGCTTTAAGGTAGTATTCTACTGTACCACACCACATCTAACAACTATTCAAGGTAGTATTCTACTGTACCACACCACAGCTTTAAGGTAGTATTCTACTGTACCACACCACAGCTTTAAGGTAGTATTCTACTGTACCACATCTAACAACTATTCAAGGTAGTATTCTACTGTACCACACCACAGCTTTAAGGTAGTATTCTACTGTACCACATCTAACAACTATTCAAGGTAGTATTCTACTGTACCACATCTAACAACTATTCAAGGTAGTATTCTACTGTACCACATCTAACAACTATTCAAGGTAGTATTCTACTGTACCACACCACAGCTTTAAGGTAGTATTCTACTGTACCACACCACATCTAACAACTATTCAAGGTAGTATTCTACTGTACCACACCACAGCTTTAAGGTAGTATTCTACTGTACCACATCTAACAACTATTCAAGGTAGTATTCTACTGTACCACATCTAACAACTATTCAAGGTAGTATTCTACTGTACCACACCACAGCTTTAAGGTAGTATTCTACTGTACCACATCTAACAACTATTCAAGGTAGTATTCTACTGTACCACACCACAGCTTTAAGGTAGTATTCTACTGTACCACATCTAACAACTATTCAAGGTAGTATTCTACTGTACCACACCACAGCTTTAAGGTAGTATTCTACTGTACCACATCTAACAACTATTCAAGGTAGTATTCTACTGTACCACACCACAGCTTTAAGGTAATATTCTACTGTACCACATCTAACAACTATTCAAGGTAGTATTCTACTGTACCACACCACAGCTTTAAGGTAGTATTCTACTGTACCACATCTAACAACTATTCAAGGTAGTATTCTACTGTACCACACCACAGCTTTAAGGTAGTATTCTACTGTACCACACCACAGCTTCAAGGTAGTATTCTACTGTACCACACCACATCTAACAACTATTCAAGGTAGTATTCTACTGTACCACACCACATCTAACAACTATTCATGGTAGTATTCTACTGTACCACACCACAGCTTTAAGGTAGTATTCTACTGTACCACATCTAACAACTATTCAAGGTAGTATTCTACTGTACCACATCTAACAACTATTCAAGGTAGTATTCTACTGTACCACATCTAACAACTATTCAAGGTAGTATTCTACTGTACCACATCTAACAACTATTCAAGGTAGTATTCTACTGTACCACATCTAACAACTATTCAAGGTAGTATTCTACTGTACCACATCTAACAACTATTCAAGGTAGTATTCTACTGTACCACACCACAGCTTTAAGGTAGTATTCTACTGTACCACACCACAGCTTTAAGGTAGTATTCTACTGTACCACACCACATCTAACAACTATTCAAGGTAGTATTCTACTGTACCACATCTAACAACTATTCAAGGTAGTATTCTACTGTACCACACCACAGCTTTAAGGTAGTATTCTACAGTACCACATCTAACAACTATTCAAGGTAGTATTCTACTGTACCACATCTAACAACTATTCAAGGTAGAATTCTACTGTACCACATCTAACAACTATTCAAGGTAGTATTCTACTGTACCACATCTAACAACTATTCAAGGTAGTATTCTACTGTACCACATCTAACAACTATTCAAGGTAGTATTCTACTGTACCACATCTAACAACTATTCAAGGTAGTATTCTACTGTACCACACCACATCTAACAACTATTCAAGGTAGTATTCTACTGTACCACATCTAACAACTATTCAAGGTAGTATTCTACTGTACCACACCACAGCTTTAAGGTAGTATTCTACTGTACCACATCTAACAACTATTCAAGGTAGTATTCTACTGTACCACACCACAGCTTTAAGGTAGTATTCTACTGTACCACACCACATCTAACAACTATTCAAGGTAGTATTCTACTGTACCACCTCTAACAACTATTCAAGGTAGTATTCTACTGTACCACATCTAACAACTATTCAAGGTAGTATTCTACTGTACCACATCTAACAACTATTCAAGGTAGTATTCTACTGTACCACATCACAGCTTTAAGGTAATATTCTACTGTACCACATCTAACAACTATTCAAGGTAGTATTCTACTGTACCACACCACAGCTTTAAGGTAATATTATACTGTACCACACCACAGCTTTAAGATAGTATTCTACTGTACCACACCACAGCTTTAAGGTAGTATTCTACTGTACCACATCTAACAACTATTCAAGGTAGTATTCTACTGTACCACACCACAGCTTTAAGGTAATATTCTACTGTACCACACCACAGCTTTAAGGTAGTATTCTACTGTACCACATCTAACAACTATTCAAGGTAGTATTCTACTGTACCACACCACAGCTTTAAGGTAGTATTCTACTGTACCACATCTAACAACTATTCAAGGTAGTATTCTACTGTACCACACCACAGCTTTAAGGTAGTATTCTACTGTACCACATCTAACAACTATTCAAGGTAGTATTCTACTGTACCACATCTAACAACTATTCAAGGTAGTATTCTACTGTACCACACCACAGCTTTAAGGTAATATTCTACTGTACCACACCACAGCTTTAAGGTAGTATTCTACTGTACCACACCACATCTAACAACTATTCAAGGTAGTATTCTACTGTACCACCTCTAACAACTATTCAAGGTAGTATTGGAGGTACTGGAAGTCTCTGCTCTTAGCTCTTCAATGTGTCAGTAGTGTCCTTTATATCCTAACATCCCCCAGTCATTAGGTTCTGATTACATAATAGGTCTGCGTCTTAGACATAGAATTACAACCGAAAGAACAACTAACCATTGATTTGAACGGGAGTGAATGTGAACGCCCGTTCTACCCAGTTCTTGACATTTTCTGCATTGATTGCCCTTCATGTTTTAAAGTAATGATGGACTGTCGTTTCTCTTTGCTTATTTGAGCTGTTCTTGCCATAATATGGACTTGGTCTTTTATTAAATAGGGCTATCTTCTGTATACCAACACTACCTTGTCACAACACAACTGATTGGCTCAAACACATTAAGGAGGAAAGAAATTCCACAAATGAACTTTTAACAAGGCACACCTGTTAATTGAAATGCAATCCAGGTGACTACCTCATGAACCTGGTTGAGAGAATGGCAAGAGTGTGCAAAGCTGTCATCAACGCAAAGGGTGGCTACTTTGAAGAATCTCAAATATAAAATATATTTGATTTAACATTTTTTGGTTACTACATGATTCCATATGTGTTATTCCATAGTTTTGATGACTTCACTATTATTCTATAATGTAGAACATAGTAAACATAAAGAAAAACCTTGAATAAGTAGGTTTGTCCAAACTTTTGACTGGTACTGTACATGTATATAAGATATTGTTGAAACAATTGATTTTCAGGAAAAACTCTTTAAATGAATGATCAAGGAAAACAAAATCTGTATGCAAATATTCTAAGATATTATAAACTCAGCAGAGAAAGTAACATCCCTTTTTCAGGTGAGTCTTTGAAAGATAATTAGTAAAAATCCAAATAACTTCACAGATGTTCGTTGTAAAGGGTTTAAACACTGTTTCCCATGCTTGTTCAATTAACCATAAACAATTAATGATGTGGAACGGTTGTTAATACACTAACAGCTTACAGACGGTAGGCAATTAAGGTCATAGTTATGAAAACTTAGGACACTAAAGAGGCCTTTCTACTGACTCTGAAAGACACCAAAAGAAAGATGCCCAGGGTCCCTGCTCATCTGCGTGAACGTGCCTTAGGCATGCTGCAAGGAGGCATGAGGACTGCAGATGTGGCAAGGGCAATCAATTGCAATGTCCGTACTGTGAGACGCCTAAGACAGCGCTACAGGGAGACAAGCCGGACAGCTGATCGTCCTCACAGTGGCAGACCACGTGTAACAACACAGGATCGATACATCCGAACATCACACCTGCGGGACAGGTACAGGATTGGCAAACAACAACTGCCCGAGTTACACCAGGAACGCACAATCCCTCCATCAGTGGTCAGACTGTCCGCAATAGGCTGAGAGAGGCTGGACTGAGGGCTTGTAGGCCTGTTGTAAGGCAGGTCCTCACCAGACATCACCGGGAACAACGTCGCCTATGGGCACAAACCCACCGTCGCTGGACCAGACAGGACTGGCAAAAAGTGCTCTTCACTGGCGAGTCGTGGTTTTGTCTCACCAGGGGTGATGGTCGGATTCGCGTTTATCGTCGAAGGAATGAGTGTTACACAGAGGCCTGTATTCTGGAGTGGGATCAATTTGGAGGTGGAGGGTCTGTCATGTTCTGGGGTGGTGTGTCACAGCATCATCGGACTGACCTTGTTGTCATTGGAGGCAATCTCAACACTGCATTACAGGGAAGACATCCTCCTCCCTCATGTGGTACCCTTCCTGCAGGCTCATCCTGACATGACCCTCCAGCATGACAATGCCACCAGCCATACTGCTCGTTCTGTGCATGATTTCCTGCAGGACAGGAATGTCAGTGTTCTGTCATGGCCAGCGAAGAGCCCGGATCTCAATCCCATTGATCACGTCTGGGACTTGTTGGATCGGAGGGTGAGGGCTAAGGCCATTCCCCCCAGAAATGTCCAGGAACTTGCAGGTTTCTTGGTGGAAGAGTGGGGTAACATCTCACAGCAAGAACTGGAAAATCTGGTGCAGTCCATGAGGAGGAGATGCACTGCAGTACTAAATACAGCTGGTGGCCACACCAGATACTGACTGTTACTTTTGATTTTGACCCCCCTCCTTTGTTCAGGGACACATTATTCCATTTCTGTTAGTCACATGTCTGTGGAACCTGTTCAGTTTATGTCTCAGTTGTTGTGTTCATACAAATATTTACACATGTTAAGTTTGCTGAAAATAAACGCAGTTGACAGTAAGAGGACGTTTCTTTTTTTGCTGAGTTTATTTCATGAATCACTTACATTTTGTTCAATATGGGGAAATCTACATATTCCTGAATGCATTAGTTTAACTCTCAAGCTGACCCTTAAGCCTTGAATTCTGAA
The DNA here is from genome assembly GCF_057628025.1 of Oncorhynchus mykiss. Lineage (NCBI taxonomy): Eukaryota > Metazoa > Chordata > Actinopteri > Salmoniformes > Salmonidae > Oncorhynchus > Oncorhynchus mykiss. Next base: position 86,042,597 of record NC_143022.1, on the reverse strand, counting down.
AAAAACATTCTGAATTGAGAACAACCCTGCTCCCGTGTTCCTCTCCTGACCCCACAAAGACCCTCTTAATCCTGCTGCTTGTCCACAATGAATCTTCCTACCAGTCACCACCCACAGACTGAGATGAGGGTTGGGGGAGGTAGGGGGGTAGTGGTTGGATAGGAGGCAAAGTTCTGGGGTGGCCCCTCATTACGGGTCGGCAGGGATGGCAATCAGGTGCGGCACCCCAAAAGTGGTCCATTGTCAACGTCAGAGCATTGCTGCGATCCCCCTCCAGTTGTACCTGACGCCCTCTACGCCCCTTCTCCCTCCCTACCACCCCATGCCACGTCAACTGATCAAACATCCACCCTCCCTTCCCTCTATCCCTCCTTCCCTATCCACCATCAACCCACCTGCAGAACATTCATCAGCCAGTTCTCCCTCTCTTTTTATCTCTCCCTCTCTCTCTTTCCAATGATCTCTGACCTCTCGATCTATTCCTCTTTCTCTCCCTCTCTCTCCCACGCTTTCTGTCTTTCTTTACCCCCCCCCCCTTCTTTCACTCTCTCCCTCCCCTGCTACCCTGACACCACCCATTCTATGTTTTGAATGTGTTTTGTCTCATGTCAGCAAGTAATAACTGACTATGAGGCTCAATAGGTCCAGACTTTGTGTGCCTTTGGCAAACTGGAATAATAGATGGAATATTATAACAAATATATGCTGCATATTCAGATCAAAAAGGAGCTTCAGAGAAATAAGAAGCCAATGGATTGAAGAGGGCCTGAGATCACATTAACACTGAGGAATGCTAAAAGAAAACATACATAATGTTTAAAACACACAGAGAGGAGGAGACACTGTGGACTACAAGTCATTATAGCTACCAGCCTCTCTCTGTCGCTCTCTCTCTAGGGCTGTCTCACTCTCTGTCTCTCTCTCGTAGCTGTTCCTGCACTGAGCAGAGGGGGGTGCTGCAGTGTCATCTATTTAAGAGCCTCCCTTTAATCTCTCTCTCTCCCTCCCTCCTTCCCATCTATCTGTGCTGTCCAGAGTAGTATGCCCAAGGCATATGCTGTGTTCACATCGTTGTAGTCTGTGCTGTGTGAGTTATCAACACAGCTTAGGATAATATGACACACATTATAGGCTGGGGAGAAGGATGGCAGAAATCTCTCTGATAATGGTTCTGAACAGAGGACAGTGTACATAGCAGCTCTACTCCCAATAGGGACTAGAGAGAGAGCGAGAGAGAGAGAGAGAGAGAGAGAGAGAGAGAAAGAGGGAGAGGGAGAGAGAGGAGAGGGAGAGAGAGAGAGGAGAACATTGAGATGAGGGCATGTAGAATATTTGATGAATATGTACCTCAGACCCAACATTATGTCTATATCAGTATGTGGTGAAGTCAGGTGTTTCTCAGATAGGCAGAGTCAAAACCATACACTGGACAGAGCCTTTGGCAAACGGAGCCAAATGTTATGTTCAAATACAGTGCACTACAAAGTACACTAGAGTGTCAATTGAGTCTCAGACATATCTCTGAATGGAGTGCCATGTTCGTAAGGAGGGAGGTAGATTCCTCCCTACCTCTCGCCTCACCTCGACCTCCCTCCTTAAGACTGACCAGCGATACAATGCAATCAGGGCGAGCAAGGTTACGTTGTAGAGGTCTAGTGATGTAAACACTAGCCTCCTTTTATCTGCCCCTGCATCTGGACAAGCAGACAAAGTGCTAAAAGGAAATAAATGGGGCCTGACAGCCACATCAAAGGGTTCAGCCAGCGGCTTACTGCTACTTAAGGCACAGGAATGCTGTTGCTAAGCATCAGACTACAACCTATCAGGGCCCAAGGAGTACACGGAGTGACCGAGGACTGGGCCTTGGAGAGTAGCGAGGGAGAGGGGGGGGGGGGGGGGGGGATGTTGGGGGGAGAGAGAAAGAAGGAGAGAGGGAGAAAGAGATGGGGGGGAAGAGAGAGGAGGGGGAGATAGGGAGAGGAAAAGTGAGGAAGAATGAGGGAAAAGGAGAGAGTATCCTGACAGTGAGGGGAGGCTAGGGACTCTAGGAGGTTTTGTAGCTTAAAGCAATTGTTAGAAGAAACAAGCTTTCTGTTTTGTTTTCTCTTGACACCATTGCTACTCTTTGCACTTGCAAAAGACATGTCTTTTGAAATGTTTTCTCTTTGGGTCTATATAAAAGATCTTTATTTTGTGTGTGTGAGCGTGAAACTTTCTTCATCATATTTCCTTTAGCACTTGCACTGCTTTTGGAGATCAGACGAGACAGAAGTTATACATTTATTTGAGTCAACATTTAATACTGGCCTGACACATTTTTCATAATACTTTAATGGCATTTTGTGCTTCATTCCTCTGATGTTCGAGGTTATGAACATAAGCACACATAAACATCCTGAAAAACAAAGATGCAAAACAAGAGACAGAAAATGAGGTGGAGACACTGACTAACAATACCAAAATAAAATAACAGTTACTATTTACAATGGCAATCAGACACAATGTTCTAATTTAGACACAAAGACAATTCTCTTATTCAAAGTTAAACTACAGTTTAAACGTCAATAGTAGCAAAGTTGACTACGTAGCAGAGGTACATTTAAAAGCCTAAAACAAATTATAGTTGCATGTTTTTGACAAAGAAAAACTTAGTGCCTAGCAAATGAACAAGTCAAGTCAAATCTTGAATAAAACAAATCGGTGTGTGTTTTTGAGGAGAACATATCTGCATTGGTGTGCTGGAAATAATGAGTTAGTTCAGCACAGTAACAGCATCAACTAAGAGAGAAAGTACTGTTAAGGAAACACTTTTAAACCTTTGACCTTGATAACGTGCTCACACACTCGCATGCACAAACATCTACACACGCACACACGCACACGCACACACACACACAGCAAGATAAACTTTGTTAGAGTGTTCCTTTAATGATTCTCCAGTTCTACTCCAGTGAATGGATCATATGATTGCTGATCATAAGACCAGCAATTCTTTGGGGTTGTTTTGCTCAGTGCATAAAGTGAAGGTTGCAGTACTAGAAGACACTACTACCCTGCCTGTGTAAAGCTTAGTATTAAACACACACACACACACACAGACACACAACAGTGTTAAACAAGCAAAGGTCGTCTCACTACAGGAAGTTAATCGCCCGTATCACCAAGTCTTAGATGATAATAGGTCTAGGTTTGTTTTTAAAAAGCCCCTCGGACGACCTTTTCATTTGAATGCCTCTCAGAATCAGAAAGGGTCATTTAAAGTAAAGTGAAAACATGTATTTGTATTGTAGTGAAGTATAAGGCTTAGTACACGCTTCAGAATGTTCCTTATTCGGCTATGACCTTTCCACTGCTGGGCTGACTCTGAATCTGTGTCCCATCTACCATGTCCATAACCATTAAGATTATACAGGATAGTTTTAACAAAATATATTAGTAACATATTAGTCGTGTTCCATCCAGTCTGGTTAGAATAATGGACAGCACTTAGGCCGGTAACGACTCCAGTCTTAATGTAAGGTGATCACTGATGCAGACTGGGAGTAGTTATTCCCTAAAGTTTATTACACTGTTGGAAACACTATTGTTATCTGAATGAGATACAAGTATGTAACATTAATAAACAATGTCATAAGCAGCCATTAAACTGAAAGTGTAAGCTATTGTACGGTATAATGTACAGACTTGTTAGAGTTGACCTCACCTAGTGGTGAATTTGTCCACTAAATTCAAGGACAGTTGTCATGCCAACTCCTCCCAGCATCATGTTGGATGAGACATTTCTTCAATCACTTGAGATTCCTTTCCTTCTTTCCCGTTCCACTCCAGCACACATACTGTATGATGTCCCCCCTCTCTCACACACACACACACACACACACACACACACACACACACACACACACACACACACACACACACACACACAGAGAGGCTCAGAAGTGTGACATATCATGAGGCTTTCTGTTCCGATTAGGGGCTATAGCTAACATCAGAGCTGTTTTCCAACACAGTGTGTGTGTGTGTGTGTGTGTGTGTGTGTGTGTGTGTGTGTGTGTGTGTGTGTGTGTGTGTATGTGTGTATGTGTGTGTGTGTGTGTGTGTGTGTGTGTGTGTGTGTGTGTGTGTGTGTGTGTGTATGTGTGTATGTGTGTGTGTGTGTGTGTGTGTGTGTGTGTATGTGTGTGTATGTGTGTGTGTGTGTGTGTGTGTATGTGTGTGTGTGTGTGTGTGTGTGCGTGCGTGTGTGCGTGTGTGTGTGTGTGTGTGTGTGTGTGTGTGTATGTGTGTGTGTGTGTGTGCGTGCGTGCGTGCTGGGTGGATGGGTAGGATGTTTAATAATTGAAGAGTCGGGGAGCGGGCCTGTCACACAGCCTTGTCTGGATTGTTTCCTATGCAATTAGACGGCAGGACACATTTGAAGACGACCCACCAAAAAGAGCGGCAGGAAAATAAGTGACATGTGAAACTTAAAGGAAATTATCTCTTCACACGAGTGAAATGTGAAGGTTACTTAGCAATGCTTAACTCAGAGATGTGGCTGTATGAAGTGTGAGTTTGTGTGTGTTTAACTCAGAGATGTTGCTGTGGCTGTGTGGCTGTGTGTGTGTGTGTGTGTGTGTGTGTGTGTGTGTGTGTGTGTGTGTGTGTGTGTGTGACGTGTGCGGGTGTGTTTGACTCAGGCCCGATTTTTGTTCTTTTTTTTTTTTACTTACAAGAGCTTCAGTCGAGGGAGATCACAGAAGGAATGGAAACTAATTTTGACTCGGGGCGTACGGAGAGATAGAGATAGAAACATCAGAAAATCTGTGGAAATAATGAGATCTCTTGATGTTTTCTGGAAGATATGGCATGACGCCTACAGATGCACTCCTCATATATACACCTAAAGACACAGACACAGTCCCACTCACACACTCCTAACCCCAGAACACACACTGTAGTCCGACAGCACAGTATTGCACGTATGGTTCAAAGATAGGTACTGTATACACACATATTCATAGTACTGTGTAAACACACTTCATTCTGTCACATACAGACACATACTACACAGGCCAAACACAAACCAATCTATCAATTACTTCAAGTGTTCATTGGAATGATGGACAACCATGGAAAAAGCTAATGTGTCTATTTTTGTTATAATTTTCCAGGCTCCTTGACCCGAGTCAGAACAACCTTCCAAAAGCCATTTTTTTCTGCATTTTTTACTTCCAGGCTGCAACGATAACGCTGTCATCTCCACAACATATCGTAACTCACAGCCCAACGAGCTACACACATCCTCCCCCTCCTGTTCCAGGGTGAGACAGACAGACAGACAGTAAGGCAGGCAGGCAGACAGATACACAGGCACAGAGAAAGTAGTGCCCAACACAGTTTAATTACAACATTTTGTTCCAACAGTACGGTGGCTCGTGACATCATGTTGTTGAACGAGTACGGTGGCTCGTGACATCATGTTGTTGAACCGGTACGGTGGCTCGTGACATCATGTTGTTGATCCGGTACGGTGGCTCGTGACATCATGTTTTGAACCAGTACGGTGGCTCGTGACATCATGTTAATGAACCGGTACGGTGGCTCGTGACATTGTTGTTGAACCGGTACTGTGGCTCGTGACATCATGTTGTTGAACCGGTACGGTGGCTCGTGACATCATGTTGTTGAACCGGGTACGGTGCCTCGTGACATCATGTTGTTGAACCGGTACGGTGGCTCGTGACATCATGTTGTTGAACCAGTACGGTGGCTCGTGACATCATGTTAATGAACCGGTACGGTGGCTCGTGACATTGTTGTTGAACCGGTACTGTGGCTCGTGACATCATGTTGTTGAACCGGTACGGTGGCTCGTGACATCATGTTGTTGAACCGGGTACGGTGCCTCGTGACATCATGTTGTTGAACCGGTGTGCTGGCTCGTGACATCATGTTGTTGAACCGGTACGGTGGCTCGTGACATCATGTTGTTGAACCGGGTACGGTGGCTCGTGACATCATGTTGTTGAACCGGTACGGTGGCTCGTGACATCATGTTGTTGAACCGGTGTGCTGGCTCGTGACATCATGTTGTTGAACCGGTACGGTGGCTCGTGACATCATGTTGTTGAACCGGTGTGCTGGCTCGTGACACCATGTTGTTGAACCGGTACGGTGGCTCGTGACATCATGTTGTTGAACCGGTGTGCTGGCTCGTGACACCATGTTGTTGAACCGGTACGGTGGCTCGTGACATCATGTTGTTGAACCGGTGTGCTGGCTCGTGACATCAAGTTGTTGAACCGGTACGGTGGCTCGTGACATCATGTTGTTGAACCGGTGTGCTGGCTCGTGACATCATGTTGTTGAACCGGTACGGTGGCTCGTGACATCATGTTGTTGAACCAGTGTGCTGGCTCGTGACATCATGTTGTTGAACCGGTACGGTGGCTCGTGACATCGTGTTGTTGAACCGGAACGGTGGCTCGTGACATCATGTTGTTGAACCGGGTACGGTGGCTCGTGACATCATGTTGTTGAACCGGTGTGCTGGCTCGTGACATCATGTTGTTGAACCGGGTACGGTGGCTCGTGACATCATGTTGTTGAACCGGTGTGCTGGCTCGTGACATCATGTTGTTGAACCGGTACGGTGGCTCGTGACATCATGTTGTTGAACCAGTGTGCTGGCTCGTGACATCATGTTGTTGAACCGGAACGGTGGCTCGTGACATCATGTTGTTGAACCGGGTACGGTGGCTCGTGACATCATGTTGTTGAACCGGAACGGTGGCTCGTGACATTATGTTGTTGAACCGGTACTGTGGCTCGTGATATCATGTTGTTGAACCAGTACGGTGGCTCGTGACATCATGTTGTGGAACCGGTACTGTGGCTCGTGACATCATGTTGTTGAACCGGTACGGTGGCTCGTGACATCATGCTGTTGAACCGGGTACGGTGGCTCGTGACATCATGTTGTTGAACCAGTACGGTGGCTCGTGACATCATGTTTTTGTTTTTCAAAAAGCTGCACAAGAGAGATAGCCTTCCTCTCATCCTCCTTCCTTACCCCGCTCTACCTCCCTCTCTATCTCCCTACTTCCCCCATCTCTATCTCCCTACTTCCCCCAGCTCTACCTCCCTCTCTATCTCCCTACTTCCCCCCGCTCTACCTCCCTCTCTATCTCCCTAGTTCCCTACCTCTCTCTCTCCTTCCTTCCCCCAGCTCTACCTCCCTCTCTATCTGCCTACTTCCCTACCTCTCTCTCTCTCTCTCCTTCCCTTCCTTTCTTCCCTCCCTCCCTCTCTACAGCAGGACTTATGAAGGTGAGTGTCTGCATGACAGGCAGAGAATAAAATAGACAAACCCAGGGATAAAAATGAAATCAAAAGTAGCCTTCTCGACCAGTAATTGCGCTGCTTCGCTGAGCTCTCAGATATATGAAGGTGATTTACCGTCCGCCACACCACCACAGATCAGGAGGCCCTCGCAGAGAAACACTTGTGCTATGAAATTGTTTAAATCTCATCAAGTTCTGCTTTCACAGCAGACCATAAATCACAAAGTCTGTTATCATAGACCTCCATGAGCGGCTGTGAGGCAGGCAATGGATCGTGGGTATATATAATCTTGACTGAGCAAACAGCCGGGTCTGAGGAGAGAGAGTAGCAAGGGAGGACTGAAATACTTTCATATTAGCCGTGGTGGTGGTGGTTGGTGCAGCTGGAGGACCACTGACTACACTACCGCTGGGTCACTGACTACACTACCGTTGGGTCACTGACTACACTGCAGCTGGGTCACTGACTATACTGCAGCTGGACTATTGACTATACTACAGCTGGCGGACTACTAACTACACTGCAGCTGGACTACTGACTACACTGCAGCTGGACAACCACTGACTAAACTACAGCTGGGCACCCACTGTCTACACTACAGATGGCGGACTACTGACTACACTGCTGTTGGACTACTGACTACACTGCAGCTGGACAACCACTGACTACACTACAGCTGGACTACTGACTACACTGCAGCTGGACAACAACTGACTACACTGCAGCTGGACTACTGACTACACTGCAGCTGGACAACAACTGACTACACTACAGCTGGACAACAACTGACTACACTACAGCTGGACAACAACTGACTACACTGCAGCTGGGCTCCCACTGACTATACTGCAGCTGGACTACTGACTACACTACAGCTGGACAACAACCGACTACACTACAGCTGGACTACTGACTACACTGCAGCTGGACAACAACTGACTACACTACAGCTGGACAACAACTGACTACACTGCAGCTGGCGGACCACTGACTGTGATGGATATCAAATTTCCTCCACTCTGCATCTATTACTTGCTAATTGTTGCTGCATACATTTCTCGTCAACAAGAAAACTGTAAATTAATTAAGTAAAAAAAATGCACTTGTGATTGTGTTTACAATCCCAACAGGGAGGGTGAAGCCCAGGGCATTGTTCATGTAAATTCATTTACTGCTGGGGAGGGTTAAAGTTTGTCATAAAGACACAGACAGACAGGCCAATATATTACAGGAGTCCCGGTACCAGACAGACAGGCCAATATATTACAGGAGTCCCGGTACCAGACAGACAGGCCAATATATTACAGGAGTCCCGGTACCAGACAGACAGGCCAATATTATACAGGAGTCCCGGTACCAGACAGACAGGCCAATATAATACAGGAGTCCCGGTACCAGACAGACAGGCCAATATAATACAGGAGTCCCGGTACCAGACAGACAGGCCAATATAATACAGGAATCCCGGTACCAGACAGACAGGCCAATATAATGCAGGAGTCCCGGTACCAGACAGACAGGCCAATATAATACAGGAGTCCCGGTACCAGACAGACAGGCCAATATAATACAGGAATCCCGGTACCAGACAGAGTGACCAGACACAGACAGACAGGCCAATATAATACAGGAGTCCCGGTACCAGACATACAGGCCAATGTAATACAGGAGTCCCGGTACCAGACAGACAGGCCAATATAATACAGGAGTCCCGGTACCAGACAGACAGGCCAATATAATACAGAAGTCCCGGTACCAGACAGTCAGGCCAATATTATACAGGAGTCCTGGTACCAGACAGACAGGCCAATATAATACAGGAGTCCCGGTACCAGACAGTCCCGGTACCAGACAGACAGGCCAATATAATACAGGAGTCCCGGTACCAGACAGACAGGCCAATATAATACAGGAATCCCGGTACCAGACAGACAGGCCAATATAATACAGGAGTCCCGGTACCAGACATACAGGCCAATGTAATACAGGAGTCCCGGTACCAGACAGACAGGCCAATATAATACAGGAGTCCCGGTACCAGACAGACAGGCCAATATAATACAGAAGTCCCGGTACCAGACAGACAGGCCAATATTATACAGGAGTCCTGGTACCAGACAGACAGGCCAATATAATACAGGAGTCCCGGTACCAGACAGACAGGCCAATACAATACAGGAGTCCCGGTACCAGACAGACAGGCCAATATAATACAGGAGTCCCGGTACCAGACAGACAGGCCAATATAATACAGGAATCCCGGTACCAGACAGACAGGCCAATATAATGCAGGAGTCCCGGTACCAGACAGACAGGCCAATATAATACAGGAGTCCCAGTACCAGACAGAGTGACCAGCCACAGACAGACAGGCCAATATAATACAGGAGTCCCGGTACCAGACAGAGTGACCAGCCACAAATGAACATAAAGCAGATTTATGTGAAAACGCCAGCAGATGCATGAAGGTTGGGGCTAGGGAAAATAAAGTGTATTACTGCCAACCACTAACTCTCTTTTCTCAATGACACAGGAGCAAGGAGAATGACGAGAGAGGATACAGAGAAATCAATTAATCAAAGAAACACTTTTGCCGTTTTTAAAATGCAACAATATAAACATTTAAAAGTCGTAAAGTGCATGCAGGTGATCTAATGCATAATTAAAATAGCACTTTTAGGGTATTTATTCAGCTTGAAGTAATTTATCAGACTGAATGCGGGGCGGGCAGGAGGATGAGAGAGAGAGAGAATCCCAGACCCCAGCAGGGCTGCCGTGGAGATGAGCCCTAGCAGAGATTTATCAGTGCTCGGGATCCCCAGCAGATAAATCAGCCGGTGAGAAGCCCAGCTGCGACCCCACGATGAACTAATGACACACAGGATATCTACACTACACCCGCATCCGAGGGAGAGAGAGAAAAAGATAACAAGCAAGAGACAAGTATTTTTTTCCTGTTTACACAATGCTAAGTTTGACCCTTGAGGGAAGCCACAGCTGTTGCGTTATAACAAACTATAATTTCTCCTCCGACACCAACAATAATAGTGTTATGATTGGTAATAGTTAATCAACAGTTGATAGCTACAGCTTGATCCCAGAGTCGATGGGGTCTGTGTGGAATATTTCAGTTCGATCAGTGTTACTTTTAGATGAAATACTTTATCTTTCTCTCTACCTACCTACATAGTATATCCAAATAAAAATGCAAACTGTATACTCTTTACTCGGTACCCTAGTGGTGAAGTACAGACCAGATCCAGTGTCTCTCTCTCTCTCTGCTTAAGCCAGTGGAACTTTGTTTCACTCTGCTCTCTCACTGAGATAAGTTAGCGTGTGCCGTGCCAGGCCTCTCTTCTCCTCTCTCCTCTCTTTGCTTTTCTCTCTGTTTATCTCTTCTGTCCGTCTGTGTGTGTGTCCCCGTGTGAGTGAGTGAATTGAATTGAGAGAAAGAGAGTGTATTTCCTCCTTCTCTTTCTCCATGACAACACTCTTTCAAACAATCCCTTTCCCTTTCCCCTTCTCTGTATGGGCTTATGCACTTTGTTGTAGCTAATAAATCTGGGAGTATTTATGATCTGCGATCCCTTTTCATTCCCTTTTAATGGCGACATGTTTGTGGGTGAATTAAGACAGTGTTTTCTACACTAGGCTTAGGGCCAGTTTGAGGCCTGTGAATGTTTTTCTGACTACGGCCCCAGACCCCTAGTCTAAGCACTAAATCACAGTCTTTGTCAGGCCGCGCTGAGCTAGTATGCGTCATTGAGGAGTGCAGGAAGCACTGGGCATAATTCTGTCAATCAACGTAATTTACTATTTCGGTAGCTTCGTAATCTCAGCCCCATAAATTAGGCTGACAGAAAGGAATTTGGTTTGAAGGAAGTGTTCATCAGGATTTTGGAAAGAGAGAGAGAGAGAGAGACAGAGACACACAGAGAGAAACAGAGAGACACAGAGACAGAGAAAGAGAGACACAGAGAGAGAGACAGAGAGGGAGAAAGAGAGAGAGAGACACAGAGAGATAGAGAGAGAGAGAGAGAGAGAGAGAGAGAGGGAGAGAGAGAGAGAGAGAGAGAGACACAGATAGAGAGAGAGACACAGATAGAGAGAGAGAGACAGTGAGAGAGAGAGAGAGAGAGAGAGAGAGAGAGGGAGAGAGGGAGATAGGGAGAGAGAGACAGGGAGAGAGAGACAGGGAGAGAGAGACAGGGAGAGAGAGACAGGGAGAGAGAGAGAGAGAGAGAGAGAGACAGGGAGAGAGAGAGAGAGAGACAGGGAGAGAGAGACAAGGAGAGATAGGCAGGGAGAGAGAGAGAGAGAGAGAGAGGGAGAGAGAGAGAGAGAGGGGGGGGGAAGAGAGAGAGAGAGAACGATAATGAAAGACAGAGAGAGGGGCAAGGGCATCCACGACATTTGTTGAGCAGATCGTGCACTTGGCTTCTGATCCATGCCATTGAATATAAAATCAGGCTTGGCCAGGCATCTCAATGCTCTGACTCTAGGAGGGCAGTGACTATTTAACATGGACCAGATTATAAGGATGGGCATCTGAAATACATGTCAGTATTTGAATAATATCATTACATTTTTGGGGATATCCAGATAGTCGAAATACATGTGTTTTTTGTAAATTTGTTCAAACTTGGACACTTGCTTGCTGTACAGCCTGCAACTCAGGAGAGACTGTACCCACAGTAGCAGGGCTGGGGAGAGACTGTGCCCACAGCAGCAGGGCTGGGGAGAGACTGTGCCCACAGCAGCAGGGCTGGGGAGAGACTGTGCCCACAGCAGCAGGGCTGGGGAGAGACTGTACCCACAGCAGCAAGGCTGGGGAGAGACATGGGCCACAGCAGCAGGGCTGGGGAGAGACAGGGGCCACAGCAGCAGGGCTGGGGAGAGACTGTGCCCACAGCAGCAGGGCTGGGGAGAGACTGTACCCACAGCAGCAGGGCTGGGGAGAGACTGTACCCACAGTAGCAGGGCTGGGGAGAGACTGTGCCCACAGCAGCAGGGCTGGGGAGAGACTGTACCCACAGCAGCAGGGCTGGGGAGAGACTGTGCCCACAGCAGCAGGGCTGGGGAGAGACTGTACCCACAGCAGCAAGGCTGGGGAGAGACAGGGGCCACAGCAGCAGGGCTGGGGAGAGACTGTACCCACAGCAGCAGGTCTGGGGAGAGACTGTACCCACAGCAGCAGGTCTGGGGAGAGACAGGGGCCACAGCAGCAGGGCTGGGGAGAGACTGTACCCACAGCAGCAGGGCTGGGGAGAGACTGTGCCCACAGCAGCAGGGCTGGGGAGAGACAGGGGCCACAGCAGCAGGGCTGGGGAGAGACAGGGGCCACAGCAGCAGGGCTGGGGAGAAACAGGGGCCACAGCAGCAGGGCTGGGGAGAGACAAGTGCCAGTGTCTTTGGCACAGGAGGGATAGAGAAAAAAAGTAGGCACTGACTCGTGCTAGTTCGACAAATCTGTCATAGGTTATCTCTCATAGGTTATCTATCATAGGTTATCTCTCATCCCACCTGGCAGTACCTGTCTTTACTGCATCAAATTAATGTAAAGAAGATAAGATAGCCAGCTAGCTAGCTAAGATAGCCAGCTACAGTGGGGCAAAAAAGTATTTAGTCAGCCACCAATTGTGCAAGTTCTCCCACTTAAAAAGTTGAGAGAGGCCTGTAATTTTCATCATAGGTACACTTCAACTATGACAGACAACATGAGAAAAAATTTTCCAGAAAATCACATTGTAGGATTTTTAATTAATTAATTTGCAAATTATGGTGGAAAACAAGTATTTGGTCACCTACAAACAAGCAAGATTTCTGGCTCTCACAGACCTGTAACTTCTTCTTTAAGAGGCTCCTCTGTCCTCCACTCATTACCTGTATTAATGGCACCTGTTTGAACTTGTTATCAGTATAAAAGACATCTGTCTACAACCTCAAATAGTCACACTCCAAACTCCACTATGGCCAAGACCAAAGAGCTGTCAAAGGACACCAGAAACAAAATTGTAGACCTGCACCAGGCTGGGAAGACTGAATCTGCAATAGGTAAGCAGCTTGGTTTGAAGAAATCAACTGTGGGAGCAATTATTAGGAAATGGAAGACATACAACACCACTGATAATCTCCCTCGATCTGGGGCTCCACGCAAGATCTCACCCCGTGGGGTCAAAATGAACACAAGAACGGTGAGCAAAAATCCCAGAACCACACGGGGGGAACTAGTGAATGACCTGCAGAGAGCTGGGACCAAAGTAACAAAGCCTACTATCAGTAACACACTACGCCGCCAGGGACTCAAATCCTGCAGTGCCAGACGTGTCCCCCTGCTTAAGCCAGTACATGTCCAGGCCCGTCTGAAGTTTGCTAGAGAGCATTTGGATGATCCAGAAGAAGATTGGGAGAATGTCATATGGTCAGATGAAACCAAAATATAACTTTTTGGTAAAACTCAACTCGTCGTGTTTGGAGGACAAAGAATGCTGAGTTGCATCCAAAGGACACCATACCTACTGTGAAGCATGGGGGTGGAAACATCATGCTTTGGGGCTGTTTTTCTGCAAAGGCACCAGGACAACTGATCCGTGTAAAGGAAAGAATGAATGGGGCCATGTATCGTGAGATTTTGAGTGAAAACCTCCTTCCATCAGCAAGGGCATTGAAGATGAAACGTGTCTGGGTCTTTCAGCATGACAATGATCCCAAACACACTGCCCGGGCAACGAAGGAGTGGCTTCGTAAGAAGCATTTCAAGGTCCTGGAGTGGCCTAGCCAGTCTCCAGATCTCAACCCCATAGAAAATCTTTGGAGGGAGTTGAAAGTCTGTGTTGCCCAGCAACAGCCCCAAAACATCACTGCTCTAGAGGAGATCTGCATGGAGGAATGGGCCAAAATACCAGCAACAGTGTGTGAAAACCTTGTGAAGACTTACAGAAAACATTTGACCTCTGTCATTGCCAACAAAGGGTATACAACAAAGTATTGAGATAAACTTTGGTTATAGACCAACTACTTATTTTCCACCATAATTTGCAAATAAATTCATTAAAAATCCTACAATGTGATTTTCTGGATTTTTTTTCTCATTTTGTCTGTCATAGTTACAGGCCTCTCTCATCTTTTTAAGTGGGAGAACTTGCACAATTGGTGGCTGACTAAATACTTTTTTGCCCCATTGTATGTTAGCCAGCTAGCTAGCTAAGCTAGTTGAGTCTATTTTACTGTGCTCCCTGTCCTCATCTACAACAACTCCATTCAGATTAAACAGTAGCCTACCTGTAGGTTGCTCGTTGTAGCCTACACCTTCTCATTTAGTTAACTTAATTCTGTAATTGTATTTAATTTTGCATTGATTAGAGATCCCCCACTTCACGTTGCTACACATGGAACCTCTGACTATAGTGCACACTTCTATTGGCTGACACAATCATTTTTATAGGGTGCATGTCATTAAAACAACATTCAAAAGTTGAATTAAATTAAGAATTTCAAATGTCATGGAATATCCTTGTGTGTTTCAATGTCACATAGATATTTTCATTTAATTGGACAAAGCCTTTTCATTGTTGAAATAGACCTATGATTCCCCCCACCCCATAAAGACAGATGCCACTTCATCGCTTAGTTTTGATTTACATTTGATTGAGTTGTCGATTAACGTGAATTAAACGTCAAATCAACAAACATTTAAACCATGTCATCGATTTATGTTTTAAAAAATGATTGATTAAGACAAACAATTCCAATTACGTTGATTACATTCTGCAAATCTGATCAGTTTTCCCACGTTGATTCAACGTCATCACACCATTTAAAGGTTTTGTTGAAATGACATTGAAACTACAACATTGATACAACCAGTTTGTGCCCAGTGGATGGGTTATTATGAAGCAGAACTGAGTTTGATGACCCTGAAATACGTCTGCATATAAAACACTCTGAAAAATGTTGTACTACACTTATACATACTACTGCGACAAACTACTGCTAGAATTAATCTTACACTACATCAGTATGATCAACAGGGTTAAATGATTTATCCAATACATACACAAGACCAAGAAAGGGATTTTAAGACAAACCATGTTCAGTTTGCTATTACATGAAAACGTGACACGTAAAAGACGATGTCTAATAATTACCAGTGAATAAAGTTGATACTGCAGGAAACACTTCTTACATACTATGCCATTTTCTTACAAACACATATGGTTTGAGATACTACTGGCACTACACAGCTGCAGGGCTGGGGAGAGACAGAGACATGCCATGGTACTTTAACAACAAATCCTCCCATTGTACCTCAGTACTAAGTAGAAACAGTATCAGCTGGTATGCGTTGGGAACTAAAAGAGATGCCCAAACCCAGCTTGTCAATTAGGTCTTTAAACATGCATGCAACATACGTGCAGAATTACCAACTGATAAATTGGTTTACAATTTCCATCATAGTCATAAAATCCCAAACATTCCTCTTTTAGGGGTTATTGACTACTGTTAGAAATGTAAAAACCAGCAACCCCGAACATGTTTACAAAGCTTTGGCAATACAGACAAATATTTACAAGGGCCCTTTTTTAATTACGTGTAATGCTAATAATGCATTAAGTCTTTGGCACTCAATGGTCTTGCCAGTCAGTGTTTGGAGTGGATGTGTCTCAAATGACATCCTATTCCCGATGTACACTGAGTGTACAAAACATTAGGAACACCTTTCGCCCTCAGAACATCTTCAATTCGTCAAGGCATGTACTCTACAAGGTGTTGAAAGCGTTTCACATGGATGTTGGCCCATGTTGACTCCAATGTTTCCCACAGTTGTGTCAACTTGGCTGGATGTCCTTTGAGTGGTGGACCATTCTTGATACACACAGGAAAATGTTGAGTATGAAAAACCCAGCAGTGCTGCAGTTCTTGACATAAACTGGTACTCCTGGCACCTACTACCATGCCCTGTTCAAAGGCACTTAAATATTGTGTCTTGTCCATTCACCCCCTGAATGACACACATACACAATCCATGTCTCAACTGTCTCAAAGCTTCAAAATCCTTCTTTAACCTGCAGCCTCCCCTTCATCTACACAGATGGAAGTGGATTTAACAAGTGACATCAATAAGGGATCATAGCTTTCACGTGGATTCACCTGGTCAGTCTATGTCATGGAAAGAGAAGGTGTTCCTAATGTTTTGTAAACTCAGTGCACATATGATCCATAGGGCTCTGGTCAAAAGTAGTGCACTATATAGGGGATAGGAGGCCACTTGGCACGTATCCTGGGGGCCTCCTCTCCTCTGTGGGTTGGACTACCAAAGGCAGCACACAGTTTTCAAGATGCTCACACACTGGATACGATTGTGTTTAGCTTAAAAGGAAACAGAGTACCTTTTCAACAGGCTGAATATGCATATCGAGCCACTGCTCGCCTGATATGTAAACGATGCACTCTGCCAGATGCAGCCGCTGACTGTGGTAGCTGGGGAGAGCTATTCATTTCATGCTCCCTATAGAGGGGTAGTTTAGCGTTAGACAAAGGGAGAGGGGTTTGAAAGAGACATCTAAAAAGCCCACGAGATATAATGGAATTGGTATACATCCTTGATCACACAGACGCTCACACTCTCTCCTCTCTCTCTCTCAAACACGCACAGCACACACATTCCCGTATGCTTGAGTATGATAGCTCCCCTTGTTCGCTTTCAGGGGTTTCATATCAGTGTTTTTTTTTAATCTAGTCACTGCAATTTGCAGCCTAGCTGGAAGGCAGCTCCTCCTGATCGGTTAATTGCAGGGTATTTAAGCTAAAAGATTAACATAAAACCCTTTAGACACAAGCTAATAGTTTATGATAATTGGTACATGGCCTTTGTCTGTCTATCATTACATTGCTTCTAGCAGTAATGTTATCAAGAGGCTGTAAAATATCATTTAAACAAGTTCCCTTGCAGATAATTGATACCAGAGTCTGTATTATTAAATTGAGCCGCAATGGCATCATTAACAATCCGGCCCGCTAAACTATAATTAAAGTCTTCTATTTTATTAACCTATTCATTAAGCTGTGCAAATGATGACTCAGAAGGTTTGCTCTGAAGATATACTGCCAGCCATAGCCATTAGAAGCTCTCTCTTCCTCTGTATTAGAGACTGATTACAGCATTTCAATTAGCAGGTAGCCACAGCGTTAACATGCTACTAACCAGAGAGCAATGCCACACAGGCAGAAAGACTCATGGAGAGACAGGGAAAATTCTGAGTTTCAACACTTGTCCCATTTAATTGGGTTTAACCTGGTTTTGAACCCCCTCTAGATGAGATGAAGGACTCTGGATCTATAGAAGGGGGAAAGATAACAATCCCAGTCAGATGAGTTTATCTGATTGGGAGATTGAAATATGTCATATGGACTGGCCACATGGATGTGAAAAATGCATGGTCTCCTTTTACAGATAGTGATTGGGCTAGATAAGAGCTAGTGAGCAGAGCAGGACTAGGGGGTTGGTTCAGTACGATGACTGAACAACGTCACATGGATCATTAGGCACCAAATGGAAGTAAATGGGCTTAAACATGGAGGGACTACATCGATTTAAAATAAGCAATGTTTATCTTCCTTTTCTGTTGCAAAAGGTTTTAAAATGTTTTCCATAGAGTGCCCTTATGAACACGACCCAGGTGTGGCTGAAACAGCTGATCTCTCAGCCAAACCCACTGTCTGAGTCCCATAGAGCTCCTTCAAAAGTAGTGCACTATCTAGGGAATAGGGTGCCATTTGGGACGCACAGGCTGACTCCAACACATTCATCACTTCAAGAATAACACAACTCCTCCTCTCACCAACGTAGACCATGTCGAATACCTGGCATGCCTAGAGCACAGCTTACTGACTGCTGATTGGTCTGGCCTGCCGCTACCTCGACCAACAGACACAAAGAAGAAAAGGAAGATGTTCCTAAACAATTTGCTTCAAAATTAGACAGGTCTGTTTCTGTTGTTCTCAATGAGAGAGACATAACAATGTTAGACTAATGTAGTGACAGATAGAACAGGACTGAGAGAGACCGTGACATTCGCATGAGAAATGACTCAATGAGCAGCCGTTCAACTGTGTAGGTCTCTGTAGGCCCTGAAACAATATTCTGGACACACAATCTCACAACCCCACCAGGCCTGACAACACAATAATGTAAACCCAATATAAAACACAAACATAACACACATAGACCAATACAGCACATAGACCCATACAGACACACATAGACCCATGCAGACACACATAACACACATAGACCCACACAGACACACATAGACCCATACAGACACACATAACACACATAGACCCATACAGACACACATAACACACATAGATCCATACAGACACACATAACACACATAGACCCATACAGACACACATAACACACATAGACCCATACAGACACACATAACAGTCATAGACCCATACAGACACACATAACACACATAGACCCATACAGACACACATAACACACATAGACCCATACAGACACACATAACAGTCATAGACCCATACAGACACACATAACACACATAGACCCATACAGACACACATAACACACATAGACCCATACAGACACACATAACACACATAGACCCACACAGACACACATAGACCCATACAGACACACATAACACACATAGACCCATACAGACACACATAACACACATAGACCCACACAGACACACATAGACCCATACAGACACACATAACACACATAGACCCATACAGACACACATAGACCCATACAGACACACATAACACACATAGACCCATACAGACACACATAACACACATAGATCCATACAGACACACATAACACACATAGACCCATACAGACACACATAGACCCATACAGACACACATAGACCCATACAGACACACATAACAGTCATAGACCCATACAGACACACATAATACACATACAGTGGGGAGAACAAGTATTTGATACACTGCCGATTTTGCAGGTTTTCCTACTTACAAAATGTAGAGTCTGTAATCTGTAGTCTGTAATTTTTTTCATAGGTACACTTCAACTGTGAGAGACGGAATATAAAACAAAAATCCAGAAAATCACATTGTATGATTTTTAAGTAATTCATTTGCATTTTATTGCATTTATTGCAGTTCAAACAGGTGCAGTTAATACAGGTGGAGGACAGGAGGGCTTCTTAAAGAAAAACTAACAGTTCTGTGAGAGTCGGAATTCTTACTGTTTGGTAGATGATCAAATACTTATGTCATGCAATAAAGTGCAAATTAATTACTTAAAAATCATACAATGTGATTTTCTGGATTTTTGTTTTAGATTCCGTCTCTCACAGTTGAAGTGTACCTATGATAAAAATTACAGACCTCTACATGCTTTGTATGTAGAAAAACCTGCAAAATTGGCAGTGTGTCAAATACTTGTTCTCCCCACTGTATACCCATACAGACACACACAGACCCATACAGACACACATAGACCCACACAGACACACATAGACACACATAACACAGACACACATAACACACATTTACCCATACAGACACACATAGACCCATACAGACACACACATAGACCCATACAGACACACACATAGACCCATACAGACACATATAACACACGTAAACCCATACAGACACACATAGACCCACACAGACACACATAGACCCACACAGACACACATAACACACAGACACATACAGACACACATTACACACATAGACCCACACAGACACACATAACACACATAGACCCATACAGACACACATAACACACATAGACCCACACAGACACACATATACCCATACAGACACACATATACCCATACAGACACACACATAGACCCATACAGACACATATAACACACATAGACCCATGCACACACACATAGACCCAT
The DNA here is from genome assembly GCF_057628025.1 of Oncorhynchus mykiss. Taxonomy (NCBI): domain Eukaryota; kingdom Metazoa; phylum Chordata; class Actinopteri; order Salmoniformes; family Salmonidae; genus Oncorhynchus; species Oncorhynchus mykiss. The sequence goes on along the minus strand of NC_143022.1, from coordinate 86,022,345 downwards.
ACAGACACACACATGACACACATAGACCCATACAGACACAAACCTAACACACATAAACCCATACAGACACACATAACACACATCAACCCACACAGACACACATATAACACACATAGACCCATACAGACACACATAACAGTCTGGACCCTGATCCTCATGAGTAACACACACTGTATATGTAACCAACTAAACATGGTACAAATCCTCCAAGCCAGAGTCCATCCACATTGTAGAAGGAAGGTTAAATACCTGAACTAATACCTGGATTAATACCTGGGGTAAAACCTGGACTAATACCTGGACTAATACATGGGGTAAAACCTGGACTAATACCTGGACTAATACATGGGGTAAAACCTGGACTAATACCTGGACTAATACCTGAACTAATACCTGGGGTAAAACCTGGACTAATACCCGGACTAATACCTGGGGTAAAACCTGGACTAATACCTGGACTAATACCTGAACTAATACCTGGGGTAAAACCTGGACTAATACCCGGACTAATACCTGGGGTAAAACCTGGACTAAAACCTGGATTAATACCTGGGGTAAAACCTGGACTAATACCCGGACTAATACATGGGGTAAAACCTGGACTAATACCTGGACTAATACCTGAACTAATACCTGGGGTAAAACCTGGATTAATACCCGGACTAATACCTGGGGTAAAACCTGGACTAAAACCTGGATTAATACATGGGGTAAAACCTGGACTAATACCTGGATTAATACCTGGATTAATACCTGGACTAATACCTGGATTAATACCTGGGGTAAAAGCTGGGGTAAAACCTGGACTAATACCTGGGGTAAAACCTGGGGTAAAACCTGGATTAATACCTGGACTAATACCTGGATTAATACCTGGACTAATACCTGGGGTTAAACCTGGGCTAAAACCTGGACTAATACCCGGACTAATGCCTGGGGTAAAACCTTGATTAATACCTGGACTAATACCTAGATTAATACCTGGACTAATACCTGGGGTAAAACCTGGACTAATACCTGGATTAATACCTTGGACAAATACCTGGATTAATACCTGGACTAATAACTGGGGTAAAACCTGGACTAATACCTGGGGTAAAATGTGGACTAATACATGGACTAATACCTGGACTAATACCTGGGGTAATACCTGGACTAATACCTGGATTAATACCTGGGCTAAAACCTGGATTAATACCTGGGGTAAAACCTGGATTAATACCTGGACTAATACCTGGATTAATACCTGGGGTAAAACCTGGACTAATACCTGGACTAATACCTGGATTAATACCTGGATTAATACCTGGACTAATACCTGGGGTAAAACCTGGATTAATACCTGGACTAATACCTGGATTAATACCTGGGCTAAAACCTGGACTAATACCTGGGGTAAAACCTGGATTAATACCTGGACTAATACCTGGATTAATACCTGCACTAATACCTGGATTAATACCTGCACTAATAACTGGGGTAAAACCTGGACTAATACTTGGACTAATACCTGTGGTAAAACCTGGATTAACAAAAATGTGGGGTAAAACCTGAACTAATACCTGGATTAGTTCTAACCTTAACTATAGGCCTAACCATAGTTCTTGTTCTAACCCTAACCTTAACCATTATTCAAACCCTAACACCAACCCTAGTTCTAACCCTTCACTGGATTGTTACAGTATCTGTAGCCTGACATGACTATCTGTATCACAGGAACATCTGGAGCTCCTCTTTAAGCACAGTCTCATCATCTCCAGGCAAACAATTCCCAGAACACACCAGAGCAGACCACCAAGATGGCCGCCAACCCCTGACCTCAGGGCAGGCATAGCGGACTGAAAGTGGTCTATCAAAGCCACAGTGTTTACTCTGAGTAGAGACACTGAGGAGAGCGGTGATAGTTGGGCGTAATTACTGTGACACAAAGCATCTGCTAGAGAAGAGGGGTAGTTCTCTCTGCTAATCGGACGGCGAGTGGACGCCGTCACTCTATGCCTCGTGATTGAAAAATAAAACTGTTAAGACAAAGGATAAACACCCATCAGTCACAGGCTGTTTGTACAAATGTATTATTTAGTATTATTTGTTATTTCTATAAATGACACATGGCATTACAGGTCTTCCAGAGATCAGACTGAAGGATTATGTCGAACTGCGTAGGTTTAAAGACTAATAATACAACACAACAATTGTAAAGTGCGTCTTGAGGAATTAGCAACGAGAAAATGTACCAGAATGAATCTGATAATTGGTACATTTATCCAACTCAAAATCAGAAGACAACCACTGCATTCCTTCAACAGTGTACAAAGTTTTGCTGATTGAAATCTAATTTCTGTGTAAAGAAAATTAGCAGTTAGGTAGCTGTGTTCTGTTGTGTGTTGAGCTAACGGTCTGGCACCCTGCCGTCACCAGACCAATAGTGGGCTTCTAGTAATTCCCCTCTCAGCCTGTGCTTCACTTCAAAGATAAGGCACAGGGGCAGAGTACTCCCCCCAAACACACCCTTACGTAGCACACAGCTGACCCACCTGTGTGTGTGTGTGTGTGTGTGTGTGTGTGTGTGTGTGCGCGCGTGCGTGGCTACTCTCTCCTGTCGCTTTCCTGATATGAAAACAGGACAAACACAGGAAGGAAGGAACACTGATTCATTTGAGTCAATCACCTGTGAGACAGGAGGTAAAACTGCATTGGGACCTCTCAATATCTCACAACCCACCGAGCTATTAGTCACAACAACAGATAATCAGAGATGGAGAAAGGAAGAAAGATAGAGTGAGAGAGAGTGAGAAAGATGGCAAGAGAGAGATAGAGAATGGAGAGAGAGGATGTGAAAGATGGAAAGATGGAGGGAAAGAAAAGCATTAACAGAGAGAGAGAGCTAGAGAGAGAGACACAGAGAGAGACGAGAGAGAGAGAGAGAGACAGAAAGAGAGAGTGGAGACACAAAGACACAGAGGGAGAGAGACAGAGATAGAGAGAGAGAGAAATCCCTTGTTTTCCAGCTGAAGGGATAGAGGGAGAGAGAAAATGATGCTAGCCAGGGATTATGCAGGACAATTATGCTTCCTACCCCAAACCTCCTGAAAAGAGCGGCTTTTAGGAGAGCCCTGATCACTTCCAATTGACGCACATTTCCTGACATCCTGTAATAGTTAAAGTAACGCTCTTAAACACTCCAGCCCTCCTCCCCTCCCCCCTCTCTGCCCCACTCTTCCCTCTTCCTCCCCCTCTCTCTCCCTCCCTCCTTCTACTCCCCCCCCCCTCTGTCTCTCGCTCTCCCCCCTCTCTTCCTCCTATCCCCCACCTTCTCACTCTCTGCCCCTAGCCATATTGAGAGTCACATTCTACTGACAGACAGTAGGATATAGTGTTAGCTGACAATCCCAACAGTCTAGACTGCAACTTGTTGCTAGGCTGCCAAATAGCGCATGTACTAGCAGTTGCTTGACAAGGAAGCTGTTTGTAGCGATAGAATTGAATGGTTCTTTTGTGTCATCTGAACGTTGAATTAGTGTTGTTTGTTTGTGATGTGGAGACCTCAGGGATCGTAGTGAATGTCAATGGTTTTAAGAGGGGCACTTTTGGCCCCAATCGATAGGAAAGTCAACATAGTGGGTATTTACCAAAACAGAGACATACTGTAGAAAACAGATGTATTATAAACCATTTGGAGAGGGTGGCTTTTACATTACTCTGGCCCATAGATATTCCTGCAGCAGAAAAAAAACATTTGAATCATTTGGAATTTCTGTACTGTTTTGGCTATTTGTGAGAGTTAATATTATTGCATTGAAATGGCTGTGTGTGTGTGTGTGGTGATAGAATATGCTAGCTATTAGCTCTCATACTGTAACTAACCTTGGGGACTGCAACAACAGAGGAGCACTGACGTTACACAACATCTAGCAAAGGTTTCACATAAGCAAACACACACGCGCGCGCACACACACACACACACACAGAGAACCCTACTGTGTACATGAGTCATCTGCCTGTCATTTTTAGGTCTGGTAATGTCCAGTGTGGAGAATTCCCAGCCCCCCATGTACACATGTAGAGATCACTCCACCCCATCTCTGGCTCTGTCCTCTCTCCTTCTAATCACCTTTCATGACGTGTGTTTGTTCCTTCCCCTTGAACACCACCTGTCAGCACCTTTATTTTCATCTGGAACAGAGACGCCCCCTTTCATACTGCCTGCCTGCCAAACCCAACCGCCATCGGGGACGAGTGTGGAAACATGGCATGTGTCCTCTCAGAGTGGGTGTGGTTCACCCTGGGTGTGGTTCACCTGCGGAAGACAAACCCCTTTCTCAGCAGAGACATGATGTATCTATCAACACCTCGAAGGATATCAGCACATCTGTCAGCGGAATTGAGTAGAGAGGGGTGGAGACGGGTGGGTGTGTGGAGAATGGTGGGAGGTGGAGAGGGGGAGGGTGGAGAGGGGTGGGGGGTGGAGAGGGGTGGGAGAAACAACAATAAATATTTCACTGTGGTGGTGCTCTTCATTGACTGCACTGAAGCAAGCTCCAAGCTCCTCAGGGGTTATGACCTCGTCAGAATATCAACAACTGCACCGGGTCACGTGCCTCACTGCTCTCATCCAGGGCCAAGGAGAAATAGGTGAAATCCTTTAACTCGTCTTTCAACTCTTATTCCATATTCTCCACGATGTCTTCAACATACTGTGTCACTGTTTGTCTTGACAGGGAAACATTTTCAAATAGCTCTTTCTTGTCGGGGTATTGCTGCAGAGTCAAACACTCTTTAATGAATTCGCACTCAGTACATACAGTTGAAGTCAGAAGTTTACATACACTTAGGTTGGAGTCATTAAAACTCTTTTTCAACCACTCCACAAACTTCTTGTTAACAAACTATAGTTTTGGCAAGTCAGTTAGGACATCTACTGTGTGCATGAAGTAATTTTTCAACAATTGTTTACAGACTATTTCACTTATAATTCACTGTATCACATTTCCAGTGGGTCAGAAGTTTACATACACTAAGTTGACTGTGCCTTTAAACAGCTTGGAAAATTCAGAAAATGATATCATGGCTTTAAAGCTTCTGATAGGCTAATTGACATAATTTGAGTCAATTGGAGGTGTACCTGTGGATGTATTTCAAGGCCTACCTTCAAACTCAGTGCCTCTTTGCTTGACATCATGGGAAAATCAAAAGAAATCAGCCCAAAAATTGTAGACCTCCACAAGTCTGGTTCATCCTTGGGAGCAATTTCCAAACGCCTGAAGATGCCACATTCATCTGTTCAAACAATAGTACACAAGTATAAACACCATGGGACCACGCAGCCGTCATACCGCTCAGGAAGGAGACGCGTTCTGTCTCCTAGAGATGAATGTGCAAATCAATCCCAGAACCACAGCAAAGGACCTTGTGAAGATGCTGGAGGAAACACGTACAAAAGTATCTATATGACCCCAAGCATACTTCCAAAGTTGTGGAAAACAAAGTCAAGGTATTGGAGTGGCCATCACAAAGCCCTGACCTCAATCCTATTGAACATTTGTGGGCAGAACTGAAAAACCATGTGTGAGCAAGGAGGCCTACAAACCTGACTCAGGTTTGCTGCTTTTGCAACTGAGAAAGCAACTCTTTCTATGCACTTGCCCTCTGCTCAGAAGACATATTCCTATATTTCTCTGCATGCTTCGTCTGGAAGAGTTGGGACAAGTTGTGGTCTTTCAAGACAGCGATGCTCTCTTTGTACACTAAGCACACAGCTTTCCCTGACACCTCAAAAAATAAACATTTCGATGTCTGCTCTTGCTTGAACACCCAACATTCATTGTCTACTTTCCTTTTCTTATACAATTTTGAAAAACTAATTTCTGCGCAATTTCTAGCTCGCTACTATTTGTAACTGTGACGTGTGTGTCAGCCTGTCAGTCACTGTCTGTCCTCGTGTAGTTGTTATTTATACGTGCCTTCAAAATAAATGTCCCACAAGCGGCGGCATTACACAAAGGTGACTACTCATTGGGCTTTTAATTTGAATAACAAATATGTTTTTTCAAAACTTTACTATCGCAAATTCTTTATGTGATCTGAGCATGATTCCGCGGGCCGTATTGAATCAGGTCCCGGGCCGCATACGGCCCCCGGGCCGGCCATTACCTGCTCTAGGACCAACTCAATAAAAACAATCATAGACGTTTGATCCAGTCAGTTGGAAGATCTACATTAAAAGTTCACCATATAAATACTCTCCCTCTTCTAAACCCTACTTCCCCCTTTATACCGCAGCATGGATATAAATATCACTGTTTATTTCTTCATGTGTTTGCGGCTAGTCCCTGTTTCTAAATGCCATGTTGTGTGTGGTTCACACCAGGTTGGGTACCTGTGTCATGTTGGGCTTGTTCACAGTCAATATTGAACCTTTTCAATGTGAAGTCCCTTGGACCTACAGTGCCCGCTGTACAACCACACACCGAATGTGTCCCAAATGGCACCCTATTCCCTATTTAGTACACTGCTTTTAAAGGGCTCAATTCAAAAGTTGTGCCTTATAAAGGGAACAGGGTGCCATTTGGGAAGCAAACACTGCTCTGTGTAGCTCTACCAGGTATTATAACTTATATAATTGGGTAAGCACATTACAAGAACTTGAAGTTGTCACAGACGTGGAGGGGTCTCATGGTTTTAATAATTTGGAATCATTTTGATTTGTAAATCAAATATATTGGAAAATATTCTGTATGGTCCAGAGTAATACAATGTCATGTCAGACCTGGCCACGGTCCTTAGGTTGGCCATGGTTGATGTGTGTTATGTGCTGATGGCTGTATTGTGTTAGTGTGTATTTGTGTGTAGTAGTGTATATTTGTGTGTATGAATAAGACAGGATGAATGGGATGGGAGGGACACAGAGGTCTCACCTAATCAGGAGTTTTCCTGTATATAACAACTGACTAAAGCATTCTCTGCTCATCCGACGAGCAGACAGAAAACAACAAAACCGGGCGGGTGCAGGGAGAGAAAAAACAACTCCCGTGTACAAGTTTGAAATATGCCAGAGAGAGAGAAAGAGAAAGAAAGAGGTAGAGAAAGACAAACAAAGAGAGAGCGAAGAGAGAATTTGAGAGAGGGAGAGAGATAATTGAGGGAGCAAGAGAGAGAGCTGTAGAAAGATAAATGAGCTCTCATCTGAGTGGAAGCAGATCCCTTATCAAGCGTTGCCACTATTTACTGACATTAAGAATGATAATATCCATCAGCGCCCTGTCAGCAACCCAAGTGGGCCTGCCACGAGGACAAAGGCACCACTGTCTCCCTGACGATTACAAGGACATGTTGATGTACCTGCCATTCAGGGCTCTCGGCTCCACCCTGTCGATGACTAGAAGTGCCCCTCGGCAACTACAAACCATTCTCATATCCCTTCCTCCCCCTCGTTCTCATGGCAACCCCCAGTACCTCAACATGCACACATTCCATAGTCATGTTATTTTTTATTGTTATTCGTTAGTTATGTTGTATTTATTCCTTGTGTATCCATCTTTAGCTCTCCATTGTTTGAAAAGGACCTGTACAGTAAGCATTTCACTGTTAGTCTACACCTGTTGTTCACGAAGCATGTGACAAATAAAATGTGAGTTGATTTGATTCCAACTGTCTAACACAAAGGCTACGGCCCGGTAACATATTTCAGTAGCTTTAGTCATGCCGAGCTAGAGGGAGGACAATACACATAACAACTACTAAAACAGCAACGTCAGGGAGGCATCTGGGTAATTACTTTTGGCCATCTTTCAAAAGCTGCCTTTCTCTGGAGAGAGATGTGTGACAATATATGACAAGAAAGACAACAGTCTCCCTATAGACTGTAATAGGATCCATCATCACTGGAGCAGACACCTGTCTGGCACACAGAACAATGCTATGCCACCATGCTTGTTTATTAGGTGCCAGAAAAGTTTATGTTTGTTATGTTGACAGTGACAGTGACTTGATCCTCCTTTTCATTATTTGGGAATCTCAAGCTTTTGGGTGGAAAGGGATGGAAGAGAGGGAGGGAGGGAGTAGGAAGGAGGGAGGGTGGGATGGAAGAGAGGGAGGGAGGAGGAAGGAGGGAGGGTGGGTTGGAAGAGAGGGAGGGAGGAGGAAGGAGGGAGGGTGGGATGGAAGAGAGGGAGGGAGGAGGAAGGAGGGAGGGTGGGATGGAAGAGAGGGAGGGAGGAGGAAGGAGGGAGGGAAGGTGGGATGGAAGAGAGGGAGGGAGGAGGAAGGAGGGAGTGAGGGTCGGATGGAAGAGAGGGAGGGAGGAGGAAGGAGGGAGGTTGGGATGGAAGAGAGGGAGGGAGGAGGAAGGAGGGAGGGTGGGATGGAAGAGAGGGAGGGAGGAGGAAGGAGGGAGGGAGGGTGGGATGGAAGAGAGGGAGGGAGGAGGAAGGAGGGAGGGTGGGATGGAAGAGAGGGAGGGAGGAGGAAGGAGGGAGGGTGGGATGGAAGAGAGGGAGGGAGGAGGAAGGAGGGAGGGAGGGTGGGATGGAAGAGAGGGAGGGAGGAGGAAGGAGGGAGGGTGGGATGGAAGAGGGAGGGAGGAAAAAGTCTGATTCTCAATTAAGTTTTTTGACGCGGCACACATTGAGTTACCTTTCTTCCAGATAGCTGTCTGCCATCGGAGTCAGACGACATATAACAAAGACTCTTCTGTCACTCTTCTGGAGGAGGGATTCACACATTTGATATTTATTTATTTTTGTTTTTGCTGCCTCACAACAGATCCTTTCTTAAGACACTTTGAGTCCGGTTTTCATTTCAAACTACTATATATCTGCGGTGGATATGAAACCTTGCAGAATACTATTCCTAAAAGAAAAGTTTGACAACCTTATCTATCATGTGCATCCTCTGATTTGAATCAGTTCAAATGAGTTTTGTTTGCCTGATAGGCCTGTTGAAACGTATTCACATCAAATATGAAAATATACTGTCAAAAATAATATTGCTATTCCTCTTCATATTCCATGTGAAAAATAAAAACAATGAATAATCATACCAATCTGATTGATGTGTGACTCCATTTAAAATTCCATGAACATAAATTTATGATATGATCTGAATTATATTATCTGAACGATCTTGTATTTGTAACCGATGTGAAATGGCTAGGTAGTTAGCAGGGTGCGTGCTAATACCCTTTCAATCGCTGACATCACTTGCTCTGAGACCTTGAAGTAGTTGTTCCCCTTGCTCTGTAAGAGCCCGGCTTTTTAGGAGCAATGAGTAACGATGCTTCGTGGGAGGCAGTTGTTGATGTGTGCAGAGGGTCCCTGGTTCGAGCCCAGGCAGGGGCGAGGAGAGGAACGGAAGCAATACAGTTACACTTTTACATTTGCCTTTATGTATGTACTGTATGTACAGTACATCATCTGAACTAGGCTGCTGTTACTTTTGTCTGTCACAATATACACTCACCGGCCAGTTTATTAGGTACAGCCATCTAGTACCGGGCCAGCCTAAATTCTTCAGGGAATTCTACAAGGTGACTGAAAATGATCCTCAGGGAGGTTGGTCCTTGCAGACGCTATGACATCACACAGTTGCTGCAGATTGGACGGCGGTACATTCATGCTGCAAACAGCCCGTTCCATCTCATCCCAAAGATGTTCTATAGGGTTGAGGGCTGAGTGTTCGTCTGCTGTAATAGCCCATCCGTGACATGGTTTGGTGCGTTCCGAGATGCTGTTCTGCACACCACTGTTGTACTGCAGTTATTTGTGGCCTGTTAGCTTGAACAATTCTTGCCATTCTCCTTTGACCTCTCATCAACAAGTTGTTTTCACCCACAGGACTGCCGGTGACTGGATGTTCTTTGTGTCTCACCATTCCCTGTAAACCCTAAACCATGTCGTGAGTGAAAGGTCCTGGAGGGTGGCCATTTGTGAGATACTGGATCCAGCGCGCCTGGCACCGACGATCAGACCACGCTCAAAGTCTCTTAGGTCACTCCTTTAGCCCATTCTAACGTTCAGTCCAACAGTAACTGAATGTCTCGATGCCTTCCTGCCTGCTTTATATAGCAAGCCACGGCCACGTGACTCACTGTCTGTAGGAGCGATCCATTTTGGTGAACTGGATGGTTTACCTAATAAACTGGCCACTGAGTGTAGACAAACTCCCCTCACTCAACCAAACCACATGTCCACAACCTGTGTCTGAATGGTCGGTCGGACAGACACAAGACAAAACAGTGTCAGATGTTTGACACAGAAGGAGGTGGATGGGCTGTGCTGTAGGCATTAAACAAAATGTCTCATCTGGCAGATGTGTGTGTCTCTCTCTCTCTTCTGAACACTTCATAATTAGGCTTCCTCCTGCCTCCAAGCAGGGTACCACGGTGACAAAAGATGCCAATGGAGGCCGTGGTAGCTGGCGGCTCCTCTCCTCGCCACAGTTATAAATAGTTTGACTGGATGATTAATGAGTGAGGCCGCCGAGCTAAAGACCCAGACAATGGCTGCCCACGCAGCTGCCTGAACAAAAAAAGACCCCTAAAAAAAAAAAACAAGACAGCCCTGTCCGGGGATAGAAAGGGATAGAATGGAGGGACTGAAGGCAGAGTGGCAGTGAGCAGATTAGGCTAAATAAATAAATACTTTCAGAGAGACAGCTTCTGAACACTTTATTTAACCCCTGAGCACTTTGGGGAGGGATCCTCATTAACATTTTGACACAGATGAATAGAGAGGTCAAGCAGGTTGGGTAATGTAGAGAGAGAGAAAGAGAGTGAGAGAGAGACAGACAGAGAGAGAGGAAGACAGAGAGGCATAGAGAGAGCGGGCGAGAGACATAGAGAACTGCATTCTTCTATGACGGGGAAGAAGAAGCCAGAAGAGCCCCATGGGTAATTCCAGAGTAAGAACAGGTGCAGTTTTCCCCTATGTGAGGCCAAAAACTGCTGAACAAAGCCAGTGAGAGGGAGGCTTGAATGTCACTACAGGGGCCTCTCCGTGGGGCCCTCAGCTCTACACAGGGACCCTGGGAAGGGCCAACACTGGGTCTATGTGTTTATCAAAACAAAAACAGGAAGCATGTTTAATTAACCTAAATGCATAGAGACTGCTTTCAGTATATTCACAAGGAGGCACAGGCTAGAATAGTATACTGTCTAACATGAAGACCAAACTGTCTTCGTCGTGCCTCTGTGGGCGCCATCATGCGCATGTTGATTTTGCTTATCCTCACCAGACACGTTCATGACTCGCAGGTTAAAATACCAAACTGTAAACCAACTATTTTAATTTGGGGACATGTTGAAACGCACATGAAACATTCACGGACATTTAGCCAGCTTGCTGTTGCTAGCTGTCCTGGGAGATAAACATTGGGTTGGCATTTTCTTTTTTTAACTTTACCCCCTTTTTCTCCCCAATTTCGTAGTATCCAATTATTAGTAGCTACTATCTTGTCTCATTGCTACAACTCCCGTACGGGCTCGGGAGAGACGAAGGTTGAAAGTCATGCGTCCTCCAATACACAACCCAACCAAGCCGCACTGCTTCTTAACACAGCGCCCTCCAACCCGGAAGCCAGCCGCACCAATGTGTCGGAGGAAACACTGTGCATCTGGCAACCTTGGTTAGCGTGCACTGTGCTCGGCCCGCCACATGAGTCGCTGGTGCGCGATGAGACAAGTATATCCCAACCGGCCAAACCCTCCCTACCCCGGACGACGCTAGGCCAATTGTGCGTCGCCCCAAGGACCTCCCGGTCGCGGCCGGTTACGACAGAGCCTGGTACAGCAGAGCAGTACAGCGCCCTTAACCACTGCGCCCGGGTTGGCATTTTACCTGAAATGCATATGGTCCTTTTGGGGGTGGGAATCTATGTAGAATTTTGTCCCATTTTTCAGTCACACAAAATAATGTGTTCTCTACTCAGACAATTAATCCACAGATAAAAGGGCAAACCTATTTATTTGTATTTTTTTTATTCATCTCTTTGTTCATTCTTCTTCTTCTGTTGATTTTATATGGCGGTTGTCAACCACCTGTAAGGTGCATTAGCGCCATCAACTGGACTGGAGTGTGGACCTCATTCATCTTTCAATCACCCACGTGGGTATATGCTCGTAAAAACCATTGAGTAGATGGGAGAGGCAGGACTTGCAGTGCGTCAAGCGTCTAAAACTGAACCAAGTTCTATTTTAGCTCCTGGCTACACAGACGCCTGTTGACGCGTGCGAGCAGTTTGGATGACACGATTGAATAACATGTATTTGTACCTTTATTTTGCACCGCGTGCGGTCTGGTCAGCACGTAAGACTGCTACAGCCTGCTATTCACTGTCAGTGCAGTGAATAGCAGCCCTACCTCACTATTATTACCCAGTTTTAAACGATACACATCATCAAAATGCCTCAAATCAATCAAAGCTCCACAATAAGCACAACAACAATGAAGGTAAGAGAAGTAACAGGATTTTTTCAGGGAAAATTTTGACCATAAAGAGAAAAAGAGAATTGTTATTATCAGGAATATTTGGATGTTGCAGGTAGCTGCTTCCAAGTAGCTTTTCTTCATCCATCTGACAAAGGTCTTTCTCGTCCCCCTCTTCTTCTCCTCCTCTCATGCCAGACCTCTCAGGGCATCACAACAGTTCCATTAATGCTCCTGACAGGGGGGTTATTTGCTCCCATATATATTTTCTCTCCAATTATCTGATGGCGGGCAGGGCTGTATACAGGCAGGGCAGGGCTGCATACAGGCAGGACAGGGCTGTATACAGGCAGGGCAGGGCTGCATACAGGCAGGACAGGGCTGTATACAGGCAGGGCAGGGGTGAATACAGGCAGGCAGGGCAGGGCTGTATACAGGCAGGGCAGGGCTGCATACAGGCAGGACAGGGCTGTATACAGGCAGGGCAGGGCTGCATACAGGCAGGACAGGGCTGTATACAGGCAGGGCAGGGGTGAATACAGGCAGGCAGGGCAGGGCTGTATACAGGCAGGGCAGGGCTGTATACAGGCAGGGCAGGGCTGCATACAGGCAGGGCAGGGCTGCATACAGGAAGGGCAGGGCTGCATACAGGCAGGGCTGCATACAGGCAGGGCAGTATACAGGCAGGGCAGGGCTGCATACAGGCAGGGCAGGGTTGCATACAGGCAGGGCAGTATACAGGCAGGGCAGGGCTGCATACAGGCAGGGCAGTATACAGGCAGGGCAGGGCTGCATACAGGCAGGGCAGGGTTGCATACAGGCAGGGCAGTATACAGGCAGGGCAGGGCTGCATACAGGCAGGGCAGGGTTGCATACAGGCAGGGCAGTATACAGGCAGGGCAGGGCTGCATACAGACAGGGCAGCATACAGGCAGGGCAGGGTTGCATACAGGCAGGGCAGTATACAGACAGGGCAGGGCTGCATACAGGCAGGGCAGTATACAGGCAGGGCAGGGCTACATACAGGCAGGGCTGCATACAGGCAGGGCAGTATACAGGCAGGGCAGGGCTGCATACAGGCAGGGCAGGGTTGCATACAGGCAGGGCAGTATACAGGCAGGGCAGGGCTGCATACAGGCAGGGCAGGGTTGCATACAGGCAGGGCAGTATACAGGCAGGGCAGGGCTGCATACAGGCAGAGCAGTATACAGGCAGGGCAGGGCTGCATACAGGCAGGGCAGGGTTGCCAAACATCCCTGAGATGCTACCCGTCTGATCTTCAATCACCCACGAGGGTATATGCTCGTAAAAACCATTGAGTAGATGGGAGAGGCAGGACTTGCAGTGCGTCAAGCGTCTAAAACTGAACCAAGTTCTATTTTAGCCTGCTACCTCTTTGACTAGTCCTTCCTGACTCCCCTCTCCATCTCTGTCCCTGGCTCTACTCTCCATCCCTGTCCCTCCCCTGTCCCTGACTCCCCTCTCCATCTCTGTCTCTACTCTCCATCCCTGTCCCTCCCCTGTCCCTGACTCCCCTCTCCATCCCTGTCCCTGATTATCCATCCCTGTCCCTGTCCCCGACCCCCTCCCCTCTCCTCTCCGTCCCGTCCCTGTCCCTGACCCCCCTCCATTCCTGTCCCTCCCCTCCCCTTCCCTGTCCCTGACTCTCCATCCCTGTCCCTGACTCCCCTCCCTCTCCCTGACCCCCTCCCCTCTCTTTCCATCCCTGTCCATGACCCCGTCCCCCCACCTGTCCCTGACTCCCCTGTCCCCGACACCCCTCCCTTCTCCCTCCATGTTCCCAACCCTCCTCCCCTCTCCCTCTCTGTCCCTGACTCCCCTTCCCTCTCCCTCCCTGTCCCTGACCTCCCTCCATCCCTGTCCCTGACTCACCTCCCCTCTCCTTCCATCCCTGTCCTTAACTCCCCTCTCCCTGTCCATGACCCCGTCCCCCCCACCTGTCCCTGACTCCCCTGTCCCCGACACCTCTCCCCTCTCCCTCCCTGTCCCTGTCCCCCACCTGTCCCCGACATCCCTCCCTTCTCCCTCCCTGTCCCCAACCCTCCCCCCTCTCCCTCTCTGTCCCTGACTCACCTCCCCTCTCCTTCATCCTTGTCCCTGACTCCCCTCTCCCTCTCTGGTGTCCCTGTGCTATACATTCCATCTCCTTTATATTCTCTTGCCTGGAGAGGAAGAGAGAACCTTATCATGTGGCTGTCGCCGCTGTCCTTTGGCCCTTAACACCTGGTAAACATCTCCATCCTGACAATGCCAGCTGTGATTTGGAAGTAGGGAAGAGAAAAATCACTGGAGCACTAATCACTATTCTCAAGTTTGCCATGAAGGGTGATATTTGACAAGCACCCATATGATCCACAATATCAGCAGTGTCAACATGAGGACAATTTTGTGAATATTTGCTACATAAAGTGTCCCTACAGGTGGAACTGCATATCCTTTATAGTATTTCAAAACCTTTTTGCCAAGGTTGAATTGATATCTATCACAACTCAGTCAAATGTTTCAAGCCAAACCTACACAACCGACCACCCACATGTTTAAAGACATAAACTGTATGTTAAAAGAAGTATGAAGAACATAGCTCATAGATAATATAGCTAATGCCTACCACAGACAGTGTCTTCAAACACTGTCAATACTAAATACCACACACAAACACGTTTTGCGTGATGCCATTTTTAGATATCAATTCAAACTTTTTTGGTGATCTCATTTTACTAGTTCATGGGGTGCACAATACTCGATCTTCCTTAAAACACATCATTAGTCTAATTGACTTGATTCTTGTCGGTTGCTTACAGCGATCAACGCAGATCAAAGACAGACTAAAATGATACCAAGGGACTGATGTCTCCAATATCCACCATACAAACACAACGAATCAATAGAGCCAAACAGACAGCATTCCTAAGTATAGCTTTAAGCAAACTTACAAACATACGCAAAGGCTTCAATTGAACCCCATTGATATCGCAATGAAAAATGCATGATTTCACAGAGAACAGCTCTTTTATCTTTGCCTGGAGATCAATAGCATCAAGGGGTTATAGAATCAAAGTTGTTTTGTTAGTGTTTGCAGTTGTGGAGGTTCTTAAGGAACATCTGAGCGCGATATAGGAGGACAAAGCACTCTAAACAAATGGAACAGAAAAGAGGTGAAGTTGAGTGGGTTTCTTAAACTTCCTTTTTACATCCGGCAACACAATGTCCAATAGTAATAGTGCACATGACATGCCAAGTCACATTGAGTTACCACTGACGTGCTCTAGACGATAACTCAATGTGTTCCTCCTGCTCTTGGGTGATCTAGCCATCCTGATACGACGTACGATGACAAGACAAACTAGCACGTCTTACATCAAAACGATGACATTACACTGCATTTCTTACTTCAATGGGTCAGTGTACAACGTTCAATGAAACATCCCAGTCGTTAGAAAACTGGCTGTCATGGGTAGGGGACAGAGAGATAGAAGGGCAGCTAATGTAGACAAAGAGGCCTTACAAACCAGTCTATGACTTTACAATGCATAGTGCGGTGTATGTTACCATCACAACATGGTTTAAATGATGAATTATTAACCATCAATTATTATTCTGGATACTAAATTATTGATCCAGTCCTTTTTAATTCCATTATTATAATAACCTTGGCAGAATAGCAACAATAAATATACACTAACCAACTAGATATACTGTAGATACTGTAGTATGTCTGGCTACTCAGAACCCTGGTCATATGAAATGACTGATTCACCATTTAAATCTGTTGCAGGGCTTAAATAGAGATAATAATGCTGTAAGTCAAGCCTCTCGTCAGGCCTGGCCAGGAGAGACAGGAGAGACAGGAGAGACAGGAGAGACAGGAGAAACAGGAGAAACAGCAGAGACAGGAGAAACAGGAGAGACAGGAGAAACAGGAGAGACAGGAGAGACAGGAGAAACAGGAGAGACAGGAGAGACAGGAGAAACAGGAGAGACAGGAGAAACAGGAGAGACAGGAGAAACAGGAGAAACAGCAGAGACAGGAGAAACAGGAGAGACAGGAGAAACAGGAGAGACAGGAGAAACAGGAGAAACAGGAGAGACAGGAGAGACAGGAGAAACAGGAGAGACAGGATAAACAGGAGAGACAGGAGAAACAGGAGAAACAGCAGAGACAGGAGAAACAGGAGAGACAGGAGAAACAGGAGAGACAGGAGAGACAGGAGAGACAGGAGAAACAGGAGAGACAGGAGAAACAGGAGAGACAGGAGAAACAGGAGAGACAGGAGAGACAGGAGAAACAGGAGAGACAGGAGAAACAGGAGAGACAGGAGAAACAGGAGAAACAGCAGAGACAGGAGAAACAGGAGAGACAGGAGAGACAGGAGAGACAGGAGAAACAGGAGAGACAGGAGAAACAGGAGAAACAGCAGAGACAGGAGAAACAGGAAAGACAGGAGAAACAGGAGAGACAGGAGAAACAGGAGAGACAGGAGAGAAGGGAGAGACAGGAGAAACAGGAGAGACAGGAGAGACAGGACAGCCGTCAGGGAGAGACATGAGAGATGTCAGGGCAAGACAGGAGAGACAGGAGAAACAGGAGAGACAGGAGAGACGTCAGGGAGAAACAGGAGAGATAGGAGAGACAGGAGAAACAGGAGAGACGTCAGGGAGAAACAGGAGAGACAGGACAAAACGTCCTGGACAAAACGTTCCACTGTAATAGTGAAGGTTTAGACAATCTAGGCAGTATAAAAAGAATTAACAAAAAAACAGAGCAAACTAGAATGCTATTTGGCCCTAAACAGAGAGTACAGTGGCAGAATACCGGACCACTGTGACTGAGCCAAACTTAAGGAAATCTTTGACTATGTACAGACTCAGTGAGCATAGCCTTGCTATTGAGAAAGGCCGCCGTAGGCAGACATGGCTCTCAAGAGAAGACGGGATATGTGCTCACTGCCCACAAAATGAGGTGGAAACTCAGCTGCACTTCCTAACCTCCTGCCTAATGTATGACCATATTAGAGAGACATATTTCCCTCAGATTACACAGATCCACAAAGAATTTGAAAACAAACCCGAATTCGAAAATAAACTCTCATATGTACTGGGTGAAATACCACAGTGTGCCATCATAGCAGGAAGATTTGTGACCTGTTGCCACAAGAAAAGGGCAACCAGTGAAGAACAAACACCAATGTAAATACAACCCATATTTGAACCATTTGTACATTGTTACAACACTGCAAATATACATAATATGACATGTGTAATGTCTTTATTCTTTTGGAACTTTTGTGAGTAATGTTTACTGTTCATTTTCTTTGTTTATTTAACTTTTGTATATTATCTACTTCACTTGCTTTGGCAATGTTAACAGATGTTTCCCATGCCAATAAAGCCCCTTGAATTGAATTGGAGACTGAGAGAGCACGAGAGAGCACGAGAGAGCACGAGAGAGCACGAGAGAGCACAAGAGAGCGAGTAACTGCGGGGTCAAGCCATTCAAAGCTCCTGGTAATAGATCTAAAAGATGGCAAACAGAGTTTTGCCCGAGTCAGTGATACAAATCCACCCCCACCACTATCAACACCATCAACACCACCACACCCACCCATCACCATCACCACACCACACCACACCCAACCATCACCACACCCCACCACCACACCACACCCAACCATCACCACACCCAACCATCACCACACCCCCATCACCACACCACACCCAACCATCACCCCACCACCACACCACACCACACCCAACCATCACCACACCCACCCATCACCACAATAACCCACCACCACACCCCCCACCACCACAATCCCCCATCATCACACCCACCCATCACCACACCCCCCATTACCACACCCAACCATCACCACACCCACCCATCACCACACCCCCATCACCACAATCACCCATCACCACACACCCCATCACCACACCACACCCCACATCACTACACCCCCCATCACCACACCCACCCCCCATTACCACACCCCCCATCACCACACCCACCCATCATCACACCCCCCACCACCACAATCACCCATCACCACACCCACACACCACCACACCCCCACAATCACCCATCACCACACCCACACACCACCACCCCATCATCACACCCCCCCACCACCACAATCACCACACCAACTTTGGTCAAAAGTGCAGAAACCCGTCCTAATGTTGCCACCTCCAAACGCCAAAATATAGAAGAGATGCAACCAGAGCTGTGTTGTCTTTTTATTTTTTTTATTTTTTATTTTACCTTTAAGAACAAATTCTTATTTTCAATGACGGCCTGGGAACAGTGGGTTAACTGCCTGTTCAGGGGCAGAACGACAGATTTGTACCTTGTCAGCTCGGGGGTTTGAACTCGCAACCTTCCGGTTACTAGTCCAACACTCTAACCACTAGGCTACCCTGCCGCCCCGTCTAAACTAGCAACGGTCACAACACCTTTTTGGGGTATTTTATTAAGACCCCCATTAGCTGTTAACAGTGTTGATGAAATAGCATTTTTATTTCATCAACACTGTTATTAAGTTCAAGCATATTAAGGTAGGAATATTGTAGAGAACAATCTGATGATTAGTTGAATGTGATTCATAATGACATGGGAAGAGAAAACTAGTTTTAGACATTCCTTTAGTCCTCTTGAAGTCGTATTTCACTACATTCTAGAGCAGTCGGTGGAGGCCTTATGACAGGGTGAACACCCTACACTATGTTTTTCATATGGATATAGGCAAGGCAGTGCAGCACTCGCTCTTCTCTTCTGACAGAGATAAGATGTATAAATTAAGTCTACTCCAGAGCCCCGGGCGTCACATCAATCACAGTCTGCATGTCAGCAGCCACAACATTACCCCCTCATCAGTTGAAGGGTGTGTGTTTGAGAGAGAGAGAGAGAGAGAGAGAGAGAGAGAGAGAGAGAGAGAGAGAGAGAGAGAGAGAGAAAGAGAGAAAGTGAGAGAGAGAGAAAGTGAGAGAGAGAGAAAGTGAGAGAGAGAGATAAAGAGAGAGAGAGAGATAAAGAGAGTCGCTGCTGTCAGAAAGCAAGCTGTGGCCTCCCGGGTGGCGCAGTGGTTAAGAGCTGTGCCACCAGAGACTCTGGGTTCGCAACCAGGCTCTGTTGTAACCGGCCGCGACCGGGAGGTTCGTGTGGCGACGCACAATTGGCCTAGCGTCGTCCGGGTTAGGGAGGTCTTGGCCGGTAGTGATATCCTTGTCTCATCGCGCACCAGCGACTCCTGTGGTGGCTCGGGCGCAGTGCACGCTAACCAAGGTTGCCAGGTGCACGGTGTTTCCTCCGACACATTGGTACGGCTGGCTTCCGGGTTGGATGCGCGCTGTGTTAAGAAGCAGTGCGGCTTGGTTGGGTTGTGTATTGGAGGACGCATGACTTTCAACCTTCGTCTTTCCCGAGCCCGTACGGGAGTTGTTGCAATGTGTCAAGATAGTAGCTACTAAACAATTGGACACCATGAAATTGGGGAGAAAAAGGAGTAAAAAAAATAAATGAAAGCAAGTTGTGAACAGCTGAATTGTACTTCACAGGCTTATTTAAAACAACGACCGCAGCAACAACAACAAAGACCACAACACCCACAGAGGGCTGAATAAAGTGTGTACAAGCACTCAACGTTCCACCTTAGGGCATTTGTTTTGCTGATATGCTCAGACGATAACACAATATGTGTGAGAGAGACAGGGATAGGAAGATATAGAGAGAGAGGGCAACCAGTGAAGAAGAAACACCATTGCAAATACAACCCATATTTATGTTGATTTATTTTCCCTTCTGTACTTTAACTATTTGCACATTGCTACAACACTGTATATAGCAGGGGCGCAACTTTGGTTTTTGAAGTACGGTGGACATAGTATTATTATTTTTTTTAAATATCCAGTTGGATAAACACTCCAAACAGCCTACCCAACCACTCGGAGGCGTCCGCATGGTCCTAAAGCAACCCACTGTCTCGTTTTGTATCACATTCTGTTATATAAATATTCATACACATAGCTCATATATTATATAGCGCTAAGCTAAACCGCCTGACTCAAGTCATCTTACGTACCCTTGCTAAAACAGGAACAAGCTCACACAGCCAGCAATAAAACTACGCCCCTAACACTATCCCCTCAGCTTTGTTGTCTCCCGACCCCAGGAAACAAAGACATTCCATCGCATGAACACATACACCCAGCCATAAAAACTGCCCCTCTACCTCACGAACCCCTGACACAAACATCTCCTAGTATAAACACATCTCACCCCCCCTACTGGTCGGGTGCCAAGAGCAAAGGACTTTGCTTTGCACCAATGGGGCCCGCTCTGGCTAGGGCAAGGCCCGCCTCCAACCCTTTGTGACCAGTCAGAAGACCAAGACGACAAGACTCCACCTACTTTATTCTATGTATAAAAATGAATGTAACCTTTGTATAAGGCCTCTTTTTCACCTGACTCCTTGCCGAGTTATATGAACTAGATCCGTGCACGTAAAACTGCGGGACAAGATATCTTTGACTCATTAAAACTGTTTTATGTTACAACTGAAATCCACTCTGTCCAGCGTCCGTGATTTGGTCTCAACTCTCCAGTATTTAAACACTAACAATTCCAATGATAAAACTGGGGGGGGGGGGACAGAAATGCTATTTCAGAATGTTGGGGGGAAATGCGACTATACTGCAAGGCAGAGCCATTTTCTGCCTGGGGCAGACCTAATGCTCCACCAGCAGACAAATAGAGAAGACCAATGACAGAGACAGGCCACAGTGCTCTGTCTGGAGCTGGAGCCTCCAAGGCCTGTGGGTTAAGTGAGTAGCATACTAAGGTTTGTTGTTGACTCCAGACATGGTCAAGTGACGTTGGCAGTCGCAGGCCACACACACACACACACACACACACACACACACACACACACCTGCCTACGTCACTTTACCATTTCTTGAGTGTGTGTGTGTGTGTGTACCTGCGTGTGTGTGTGTGTGTACCTGCGTGTGTGTGTGTGTGTGTGTGTGTGTGTGTGTGTACCTGCGTGTGTGTGTGCATTCCTATGTGCAACAGAAATGTTAAGTGACTGGTGTGAGTACAAAGGCAAACATTAGTGGATTATAGAGAGGAAAGGATTTGTACCAACCAGAGAAGTCTCCTGTTGCAATGCCAATAAAACACACCAACCAGTCCAGGGCATTTTATCACCAGAAAACAGACTCTTTATTTCATGTAAGCAGATTTAAGCGTATCAGTGAGCTGGAGATTTGTTTATTTGAAGTTAAGCGAGATTCGTGGAAAATTCATAATGGATTTAGAGGTTTTTAAACAGCCACTGAGCTCTGTAGTGCTCTAGGTGCACACACACACACACACACACACACACACACACACACACACACACACACACACACACACACACACACACACACACACACACACACACACACACACACACACACACACACACACACACACACACACACACACACACACACCCCACAGGATTTATTACAAACCTGTTAAGCTGAAGATAAAACTGTCTGTAATGTTTCTCCCACCTCCAAGTCTGGATCATCTCTAAACAGTCTTGTTCCTATTCACACCACACACAACAGAGGCCTTTCACTTGACACACATCACCTCTAAACTAACTATTATAATTACAGAGATGTCTGTATTAAAAACAGCCTAATTACAAGATACACAGTGACTCTGTCTGGTTTTAATATCGCTAATTAAAGAGCATTCAGTCAAGACGACAATTCTACTGACATAGAGTCACTACTTCATACCTAATTAAAAGTTGAAGGGATGTATAGTTGTAAAATACTACAGTCCAGGAGAGCCTGGAAACAGCCCTTAGCCGTGGTATACTGGCCATATATCACAAACCCCCGAGGCACCTTATTACTATTATCATACCCGTGGTATACAGTCTGATATACCACGGCTGTCAGCCAATCAGCATTCAGGGCTCAAACCAACCAGTTTATAATACAGGATAATGTTATAGATAGTATACCAGTGGAGGATAGTAGTGTGTTATTGTTTTTACTTGAGGTCTGTAAATACATGTCAACACCCACCTTACATCACCTGACCACTCACTCACATGCAATCCTGACAGACACTTTTGTTAACATCCATCACAAGAGAAACACATGCATGCTTGTGTGTGTGTGTGTGTCATCCATCGCAATAACAATACTGCTCTTTAGTGAACCATGGATCCTAATGATTACGTTTGAATAATTACAGTTATTGCATCATAACTAGAGTTGCAAAAGGTCGGCAACTCTCCGCTAAATTTCCAGAATTTTTCTGTGGGAAGTTAAGCCCGGGAATTTGGGGAATTTTGCTTAAATTCATCAAAAAAGTTAGCTTATAACAGTGAACATTTTGTGGGATACACATAAGGCAATTCTAGGTCTTGTGGCATATTTTGGTTAAACTATCCCCAATTCAACGGAATTGCAACCCTCTGCATGAACAGTGCATTCTTTCATCACATGTACAGCTGATTCTCAAGATCTTGCACACTAATGAGATGCTATTGAGCCCACACCACTACACTGTCTGAGCCAAGGACTTCTGTAACGATGTGCACTGAGAGTCGGGAAGCAAGTTCAGGCAGTGTTTTAATAAATAAACCTAACATTATACAAAATAAGTAACATGAACAACGCACAGACATGACACAGGAACAGAAACAATAACGCCTGGGGAAGGAACAAAAGGGAGTGACATAAATAGGGCATGTAACCAAGGAGGTGATGGAGTCCAGGTGAGTGTCATTATGTGCTGATGCGTGTAACGATGGTGACAGGTGTGCGCCATAATGAGCAGCCTGGTGCCCTAGAGGCCGGAGAGGGAGCACACGTGATAACTACATGCTTTCTAGTAAGTTTTGATTACAATACTGGGTGGGGTGAATATATTCTATATGACATACATCATTTGTTGTTAACTAGTAAATAGTAGCCTACAGCAAAGTGTGTTTAAATACTTTCTAACTTGTTAACAATTTCTGCTAGTTAGTTTTTGCTACCATGTGGGTTTTAGCTTGTTTGAGCCTGCTAACTGAGGAGTGTTAATTCACCCGTTTCCATATGTTTCATTTTTAAACATGTATCTTACAAAGGAGTTGTTTAATCTAACTGCTTAACTATTTATCAGTACATGGAATTGTATTTGTTTTTTTAACTCTTTTTTTTCTAATCTTTACAGGAAAATGCCAAGGGCACTATCTGATGAGTGGAGACATTTCACTGCAGCTAATGTAGAAGGAAAAGCTGTGTACGTTTGCAAATATTGTGTCAAAACATATGTGAAGAATGCAACAAAGATGCAGAATCATCTGGCCAAGCGCATAAAATTCCCTCAGAGCTCACAACAAGCAACCTCTGACAAAAGTCCCTCTACTTCTATTCGAGGTGAAAATGATGAATCAGACACCTTATCGATAACAGCTCATAGTCCTCCTGGAATCAGAAGTTTTTTTTGACTCAATGGAGGAACATAGTCAGAAAAATGGTGATGAATGTCTTGTTTCGAAGTGTGTATGCAACTGGTTCACCTCTGATGCTCACAGGCAATGTGTATTGGAAGAGATTATCTGAATGTTATTCGTCCAGAATACACCCCTCCAACCAGACATGCGTTATCTACTCATTTGCTTGATGCAGAGTTTAACAGAGTTCAAGTGAAGGTCAAGCAAATCATAGAGAAAGCATACTGTATTGCAATCATCTCTGATGGGTGGCCGAATGTTCGTGGGCAAGGAATAATTAACTACATCATCTCCACCCCTCAACCTGTATTCTACAAGGGCACAGACACAAGGGACAACAGACACACCGGTCTCTGCATTGCAGATAAGCTGAATGCAGTCATCAATGACCTTGGACCACAGAAGTTATTTGCACTAGTGACAGACAATGCTGCGAACATGAAGGCTGGTTGGTCTAAAGTGGAGGAGTCCTACCCTCACATCACACCCATTGGCTGTGCTGCTCATGCATTATATCTGCTCCTCAAGGACATCATGGCACTAAAAACAATGGATACACTCTACAAGAGAGTCAAGGAAATTGTTATGTATGTGAAGGGTCATCAAGTTATTGCAGCAATCTACCTCACCAAGCAAAGTGAGAAGAATAAGAGCACCACATTGAAGCTGCCCAGCAACACCTGTTGGGGTGGTGTTTGTCATCATGTTTGACAGTCTCCTGGAGGGGAAGGAGTCGCACCAAGTAATGGCCATATCACAGTCTGCCGATATGGACAGCCCCATCAAGCGGATCCTCCTGGATGATGTATTTTGGGAGAGAGTGGTAAGCAGCCTGAAACTCCTGAAACCTATAGCAGTAGCCATTGCACGGATTGAGGGAGACAATGCCATCCTGTCTGATGTTCAGACTCTGCTTGCAGATGTAAGAGAAGACATCCGTACTGCCCTGCCCACTTCACTGTTGCTCCAAGCAGAGGAAACTGCAGTTCTGAAATACATCAAAAAGAGTGAAGACTTCTACCTGAAGCCCTCACACACCGCAGCGTTCATGTTGGACTCCAAGTATGCTGGCAAGAGCATCCTGTCTGGTGCAGAAATCAACAAGGCCTATGGTGTCATCACTACCGTGTCTCACCACCTTGGCCTGGATGAGGGCAAGGTTCTTGGCTTTCTGGCGAAGTACACTTCCATGCAAGGGCTTTGGGATGGAGATGCAATATGGCAGTCGTGCCAACATATCTCATCAGCCACCAGGTGGAAGGGACTTTGTGGATCTGAGGCTCTTGTTGCCTCCATTATCCTCCAAATCCAACCAACATCAGCCGACTCATTGGGAACACACACACCAAAGCACGCAACAGACTGAACAATACAAGGGTTGAAAAATTGGTGGCCATTGGGCAATTTTGTGCCCATTGGGCAATTTTGTGGCTTTTTGAGCCTGAAAACAAGCCATCCTCAACAAGGAAGATGAGGCCTCAGAGTGATGTTCAAGAGGTGGACATTGAGGAGGTCCAGGGAGAAGACATGGAAGCCTGAGAGGAAGACAACAAAAGCTTTAGTTTCTAGACCATCATTTTTGTATGTTGAAAACGTTTTTAGGAGATTCGATAGATCATTGGGGATCATTCAATATTCCCTTTCTTTTGTTGGTCAGTGAAATCATTCCATGTGAAGAGTCATCTCATTTAATGAAAGTTAAATTTGTAACTATTTTTTATTTTTTATTTCTATTAGAAGAATTTAATCATTTGCAATTTTGTCTACTTATGATGAGGTAAAAGGTTTATGTTTCTGTCTCCATATGTTATGGTAAATATATCCAATGCAAAAAACATCTACATTTAAATGTATGTATTAATATTAATTCCCATATATTCCCGTTAATTCTCACGGAAAGTTTCCACCTCTGAATATTCCCCAAAATGTGCAACCTTAATCATAACACCTGAAGTATGTTCCTGAATTCAACCTAGAGCAGTTGGGATGAACATGTACACACAGTATTGATCTGATCTGGCCTCTGATGTTCAGGGAAGTTCAAGGAAGAAGGAGAAGGGTGGCCATTTTGACTCCCCGTTTCCCCACAGGGACATAAAAGAATAGCTCATCTTCCCCTCCACACTAAAGAGAAGGAGACCTGTCATGACCTGTGATGAGCTGAAAGAGCCAGGTCTGGCCTCCAAAAACAAACAGTTCCACCTCACAGAGAAGGAGACAGGAGAGAGAGACAAGAGGAACGAGCAGACAGATGTCAGTGAAGGATGATACATGTGACAGAGGCTATCTGAAGATAGTAGAGAAGAGGGAGGAAGGAAGGTAGTGTTCAACAAGGAAATGTACAGAATGCAGTTTCTGAAAAAATCCTACTCTACTCAGATTTGATTCTATTCCAGGGTCTATATTCTGATATACAGTCTGTATTAGCCAGTCTGTTAATGCTATCATGCCAACTACTTGTCACTCATTGAGTATGTTTACATGCACAGTAATAATTCCATATTAACTGATTATGGCAGAAGACAGACTATGAAATAGTCATGTAAACACCTTCCTCTGCTTATCTTAATCAGCGTGAGGTCAAAATCAAAGTAAGCATACGGCGATTTAAACACCTGGTTGTCTGAGCAACGGTTCAAATTATTAGGACATGTAAACACCTTAATCGACGTTCCAGCAGTGTAATTGATTTGTGTATGTGCTAGCACCAGCCGAGAGCCTCCCTCTTTAGTGCGAGGGAAGTGAGTTCAGAACAACTGAATGCATGTGTCTTAAAGGTAGTTTTCACATAAAAACCTTTATATGTCCGAAATCAGAATCAAATATGTTTTCCAGAAATAATATCTTCATTGTGGTAGAACGTTTATTTTCAGATTGCCATCAGGTGGCCTGATTTCAGATGTGTCCATGTAAACAGGTTTATTAGGATGTAGCTGTAGCTGCACTCACTGTCATTCGGCTTGACAATATGCACCCGATTTTATTTCTACTTTGCACATTCTTCCACTGCAAATCTACCATTCCAGTGTTTTACTTGCTATATTGTATTTACTTTGCCACCATGGCCTTTTTTTTTGCCTTTACCTCCCTTATCTCACCTCATCTGCTCACATCGTATATAGACTTGTTTCTAATGTATTATTGACTATATGTTTGTTTTACTCCATGTGTAACTCTGTGTTGTTGTATGTGTCGAACTGCTTTGCTTTATCTTGGCCAGGTCGCAGTTGTAAATGAGAACTTGTTCTCAACTTGCTTACCTGGTTAAATAAAGGTGAAATAAAAATACATTTAAAAAAAATACAGCTACTGTATGGAGTTGGCAAGAGCACAAACAGATCTGGGATCAGGCTAAGTCTGTTTCACTGAAAATAAAAGCTGTGTACATGCATTGGCTATTACAACCAGGACTGTTTTGAGGACGAGGAGGAACTCAATGTTTCAGAAGGTCTGTGAAGACCATGTCTGGAATGTGGATGACAAAAGCTCTCAGTGGTTCTGAAACCTAATGAGTTTGACAGCATCTGAGAGAACCTGATCCGCAGTCTGAAAATTCCCTTACAGATCTGTCTACTGTCTGTGTGTGTGTGCTTGTGTGTGTTTGTTTGTGTGTGTGTGTGTGCGTACATTTGTACTACGTGCATGTGTGTGCACATGCACCTGCCTGCGTGTGTGACTGAATATTTCCTAACAAGGAAGAAGGGTAAACTGTGTGTCTGTTGTGTGAGCTGTTAACAGAGGTGTGATGAGAGTCTGAGCCACCACGGCAGGTCCACCCACTTCTCCTGTTACCCTCAACACGCTGCCAGTTGGCCCACAAACAACACTTAGGCTACATCTCAAATGGCACCCTATTCCCTATGGGCGCTGGTCAAAAGTAGTGCACTACATAGGGAATAGGGGGCCATTTGAGACGCGGCCGTTGATGTGATGCTTATTGTGTCCTCCTTCTACCAGCAGTCTGCCTGCCTGGTATCAGATATCAGGTGAGTCATAGGATGATACTTTATATCACATGAGATGTCAGTCAGAAATCCGGGTTACTGGTGTAGGTCTTCCTCAAAGGAAAAGGGAAAAGAAGCAGACAGACAAATAGGTGATTGTTGAGAGGACAGGGTTGTCAGTGGTTATCAGACATTCTATGGCAGAGTGGAGAAAAGGAATGTACCGCAGTGTTGGCCAGTCTACCCCATATGAAGCAACTATGCAACTCTTTACACTATATAGCAAACTAACTGACAAATACATTAAAGCAACTTTTAAAACAGTACATTCTGTAAATATCCTTGTCACCTTCTTTTAAGCAGGAGAGAAAAGGTTGAAACAATGCTGTGGTATTCCTCTCCACTGCCCATCTGTACCCCCTCTCAGCAAGCCTCCTCCACTGCCCACCTGTACCCCCTCTCAGCAAGACTCCTCCACTGCCCATCTGTACCCCCTCTCAGCAAGCCTCCTCCACTGCTCATCTGTACCCCCTCTCAGCAAGCCTCCTCCACTGCCCATCTGTACCCCCTCTCAGCAAGCCTCCTCCACTGCCCATCTGTACCCCCTTTCAGCAAGCCTCCTCCACTGCCCATCTGTACCCCCTCTCAGCAAGCCTCCTCCACTGCCCATCTGTACCCCCTCTCAGCAAGCCTCCTCCACTGCCCATCTGTACCCCCTTTCAGCAAGCCTCCTCCACTGCACATCTGTACCCTCTCTCAGCAAGCCTCCTCCACTGCCCATCTGTACCCCCTATCAGCAAGCCTCCTCCACTGCCCATCTGTACCCCCTTTCAGCAAGCCTCCTCCACTGCCCATCTGTACCCCCTCTCAGCAAGCCTCCTCCACTGCCCATCTGTACCCCCTTTCAGCAAGACTCCTCCACTGCCCATCTGTACCCCCTCTCAGCAAGCCTCCTCCACTGCCCATCTGTACCCCCTCTCAGCAAGCCTCCTCCACTGCCCATCTGTACCCCCTCTCAGCAAGACTCCTCCACTGCCCATCTGTACCCCCTCTCAGCAAGCCTCCTCCACTGCCCATCTGTACCCCCTTTCAGCAAGACTCCTCCACTGCCCATCTGTACCCCCTCTCAGCAAGCCTCCTCCACTGCCCATCTGTACCCCCTCTCAGCAAGCCTCCTCCACTGCCCATCTGTACCCCCTCTCAGCAAGCCTCCTCCACTGCCCATCTGTACCCCCTCTCAGCAAGACTCCTCCACTGCCCACCTGTACCCCCTCTCAGCAAGCCTCCTCCACTGCTCATCTGTACCCCCTCTCAGCAAGCCTCCTCCACTGCCCATCTGTACCCCCTCTCAGCAAGCCTCCTCCACTGCCCATCTGTACCCCCTCTCAGCAAGACTCCTCCACTGCCCATCTGTACCCCCTCTTAGCAAGCCTCCTCCACTGCCCATCTGTACCCCCTCTCAGCAAGCCTCCTCCACTGCCCATCTGTACCCCCTCTCAGCAAGCCTCCACCACTGCCCATCTGTACCCCCTCTCAGCAAGCCTCCTCCACTGCCCATCTGTACCCCCTCTCAGCAAGCCTCCACCACTGCCCATCTGTACCCCCTATCAGCAAGCCTCCTCCACTGCCCATCTGTACCCCCTCTCAGCAAGCCTCCTCCCCCCATATGAGGCATGAATGCAGTGTTAGTGTCACTTGACCGCCCTGACCCCCAGTGCACTCTGGGATGACTTGACTTTGGTCGTCCTCCTGTTGTTGGAAGGACTCTCTCTCTCTCTCTCTCTCTCTCTCTGAATAGCAGGGTCTCTGAATAGCAGGGAGTCAGTGCTGAATTAGCAGGGACTCAGGGCTGAATTAGCAGGGACTCAGGGCTGAATAGCAGGGACTCAGGGCTGAATAGCAGGGACTCAGGGCTGAATAGCAGGGACTCAGGGCTGAATAGCAGGGCTGAATAGCAGGGACTCAGGGCTGAATAGCAGAGACTCAGGGCTGAATAGCAGGGCTGAATAGCAGGGACTCAGGGCTGAATAGCAGAGACTCAGGGCTGAATAGCAGGGCTGAATAGCAGGGACTCAGGGCTGAATAGCAGGGCTGAATAGCAGGGACTCATGGCTGAATAACAGGGCTGAATAGCAGGGACTCAGGGCTGAATAGCAGGGACTCAGGGCTGAATAGCAGGGACTCAGGGCTGAATATCAGGGACTCAGGGCTGAATATCAGGGACTCAGGGCTGAATAGCAGGGACTCAGGGCTGAATAGCAGGTACTCGGGGCTGAATAGCAGGACTGAATAGCAGGGACTCAGGGCTGAATAGCAGGGCTGAATAGCAGGGACTCAGGGCTGAATAGCAGGGACTCGGGGCTGAATAGCAGGGCTGAATAGCAGGGACTCAGGGCTGAATAGCAGGGACTCAGGGCTGAATAGCAGGGCTGAATAGCAGGGACTCAGGGCTGAATAGCAGGGCTGAATAGCAGGGACTCAGGGCTGAATAGCAGAGACTCAGGGCTGAATAGCAGGGCTGAACAGCAGGGACTCAGGGCTGAATAGCAGAGACTCAGGGCTGAATAGCAGGGCTGAATAGCAGGGACTCAGGGCTGAATAGCAGAGACTCAGGGCTGAATAGCAGGGCTGAATAGCAGGGACTCAGGGCTGAATAGCAGAGACTCAGGGCTGAATAGCAGGGCTGAATAGCAGGGACTCAGGGCTGAATAGCAGGGCTGAATAGCAGGGACTCAGGGCTGAATAGCAGGGCTGAATAGCAGGGACTCAGGGCTGAATAGCAGAGACTCAGGGCTGAATAGCAGAGACTCAGGGCTGAATAGCAGAGACTCAGGGCTGAATAGCAGGGACTCAGGGCTGAATAGCAGGGACTCAGGGCTGAATAGCAGGGACTCAGGGCTGAATAGCAGGGACTCAGGGCTGAATAGCAGGGACTCAGGGCTGAACAGCAGGGACTCAGGGCTGAACAGCAGGGACTCAGGGCTGAACAGCAGGGAGTCTGGGCTGAATAGCAGGGACTCTGGGCTGAACAGCAGGGACTCTGGGCTGAACAGCAGGGACTCTGGGCTGAACAGCAGGGACTCAGGGCTGAATAGCAGAGACTCAGGGCTGAATAGCAGGGCTGAATAGCAGGGACTCAGGGCTGAATAGCAGAGACTCAGGGCTGAATAGCAGGGCTGAATAGCAGGGACTCAGGGCTGAATAGCAGGGCTGAATAGCAGGGACTCATGGCTGAATAGCAGGGCTGAATAGCAGGGACTCAGGGCTGAATAGCAGGGACTCAGGGCTGAATAGCAGGGACTCAGGGCTGAATATCAGGGACTCAGGGCTGAATATCAGGGACTCAGGGCTGAATAGCAGGGACTCAGGGCTGAATAGCAGGGACTCGGGGCTGAATAGCAGGGCTGAATAGCAGGGACTCAGGGCTGAATAGCAGGGCTGAATAGCAGGGACTCAGGGCTGAATAGCAGGGACTCGGGGCTGAATAGCAGGGCTGAATAGCAGGGACTCAGGGCTGAATAGCAGGGACTCAGGGCTGAATAGCAGGGCTGAATAGCAGGGACTCAGGGCTGAATAGCAGAGACTCAGGGCTGAATAGCAGGGCTGAATAGCAGGGACTCAGGGTTGAATAGCAGAGACTCAGGGCTGAATAGCAGGGCTGAATAGCAGGGACTCAGGGCTGAATAGCAGAGACTCAGGGCTGAATAGCAGGGCTGAATAGCAGGGACTCAGGGCTGAATAGCAGAGACTCAGGGCTGAATAGCAGGGCTGAATAGCAGGGACTCAGGGCTGAATAGCAGGGCTGAATAGCAGGGACTCAGGGCTGAATAGCAGGGCTGAATAGCAGGGACTCAGGGCTGAATAGCAGAGACTCAGGGCTGAATAGCAGAGACTCAGGGCTGAATAGCAGGGACTCAGGGCTGAATAGCAGGGACTCAGGGCTGAATAGCAGGGACTCAGGGCTGAATAGCAGGGACTCAGGGCTGAATAGCAGGGACTCAGGGCTGAATAGCAGGGACTCAGGGCTGAATAGCAGGGACTCAGGGCTGAATAGCAGGGACTCTGGGCTGAACAGCAGGGACTCTGGGCTGAACAGCAGGGACTCTGGGCTGAACAGCAGGGACTCTGGGCTGAACAGCAGGGACTCAGGGCTGAACAGCAGGGACTCAGGGCTGAACAGCAGGGACTCTGGGCTGAATAGCAGGGACTCTGGGCTGAACAGCAGGGACTCTGGGCTGAACAGCAGGGACTCTGGGCTGAACAGCAGGGACTCTGGGCTGAACAGCAGGGACTCAGGGCTGAATAGCAGGGACTCAGGGCTGAATAGCAGGGACTCAGGGTTGAATAGCAGAGACTCAATAAGTCATTCAATAGGGAACCAATAACAAACCGGGTGGCATCAAACTGCACTGAGTGGCCTAATCACAAAAGGAAGTTGATATTCTGAGAAGAGGAAAAAACAATTTGAGCAAAACAGAACACTTTTGGGGAAATGTACTCAAAGTGCTAAAGTCAGAGAAATGGAAAGAGATTGGATGTAATGATTCCAAGGAAGACAATTGTTCAACAACACATTTATGTCATTTTCAGCCTGATGGCCTATAATGTAATGACTAAATGTAATGACTAAATTCATACAGCATGAACTGGGGTCATATAAACGGTGTGTAACCGTGTGTTTGTGGGGTGCCTGTCATAGCATCAGGCCTCTGACAGCCTAAGCCTTTAATGCAGCAGTCATGGCTGGTTAATCCTCTGAAAGCCCTCAGTTTTGTCTCTCAGGTGGAAAGTAAAACAGAAGATCTGGAATCTTTCTCCGTCACCCCCCCCTCAACCCCTCCTCATCCCTCAAACGCACCAGTATGGATAACATAAGCCACGGAGCTAAAGGTGTCAGGCCTACCTGTCGAGATGGGGCCCCCTAGCATGACCTATGGATAGCCCCGAGGGACATTAATTATAGAAGGGTCTGACTTGTTGAGAAAAGAGAGAGAAATTAAGAGAGAAAAATAGAGACCGAGAGAAAAAGAGAGAAAAAGAGAGAGAGAGAGAGAGAGAGAGAGAGAGAGAGAGAGAGAGAGAGAGAGAGAGAGAGAGAGAGAGAGAGAGAGAGAGAGAGGAGGGAGGGAGACCAGAGAATTGTGAGATGTTTTTACAGTGTCTGTCACCTCCTAATCAGATACTGGTCTCTCATTGTGAGGATAGTCAGGTTTTACCTGATCAGGTTTCTCATTCATCATCATGCAGGCCTGACACCTGATGCTTAAAACTCTCCTGTTATTATTCAGCTAGGCAGATTAAAGTTTAAACAACTTGTCCCCTCATCTGTCTCTCCTTACTAGTCCTAACTACTGTACTGGTGCTCAGACACAGAACTAGTCCTAACTACTGTACTGTCACTCAGACACAGAACTAGTCCTAACTACTGTACTGTAACTCAGACACAGAACTAGTCCTAACTACTGTACTGTAACTCAGACACAGAACTAGTCCTAACTACTGTACTGTAACTCAGACACAGAACTAGTCCTAACTACCGTACTGTAACTCAGACACAGAACTAGTCCTAACTACTGTACTGTAACTCAGACACAGAACTAGTCCTAACTACTGTACTGTACGTTACATGGTACACAGACACAGAATTAGTCTTAACTACTGTATTGTACGGTACTGGTACTCGGACAAAGAGAGAATTAGTCTTAACTACTGTACGGTACTGGTACTCAGACACAGAACTAGTCCTAACTACTGTACTGTATGTTACTGGTACTCAGACCGAGAGAGAATTAGTCTTAACTACTGTGAGTTGCTGGTACTCAGACACAGAACTAGTCCTAACTACTGTACTGTATGTTACTGGTACTCAGACCGAGAGAGAATTAGTCTTAACTACTGTGAGTTGCTGGTACTCAGGCACAGAACTAGTCCTAACTACTGTACTGTACGGTACTGGTACTCAGACACAGAACTAGTCCTAACTAAATGCACACACACAAGCATGCGCACGTGCATGCCCGACATCAGTGCCCAACCTCACTAATGCTCTTGTGGCCAACTCCACATTACTGACCATGATTTTGGAATGAGATGTTTGACGAGCAGGTGATCACATACTTTTGGTCATGTAGTGTATCATACAGTCTACTTCCTGTCACCATAGAACATGGAGATATATCATACAGTCTACTTCCTGTCACCATGAACATGGAAAGACATCATACAGTCTACTTCCTGTCACCATAAACATGGAGAGATATCATACAGTCTACTTCATGTCACCATAAACATGGAGAGATATCATACAGTCTACTTCCTGTCACCTTGAACATGGAGTGATATCATACAGTCTACTTCCTGCCACCACGAGATCACAGCAATCTGTACCAACAAATGAAGACATCTTGTTGTGAACATTGTAGTGTTAGATTAGACGACGGCTGGTCACTGGATTCACTTGGTTTCTATGACAGGTCCAGTTACTAATGGACCAGACGGGATGTAGAAAAACAACAAACAGGGAAGTGAGACACAGAGGTCACTGAATTTGAAGGTTACCCCCATCAAACAGCGAATTGAAACAAACGCTCAGGTGTGTTATTCTCTGTCAAGACAGCGTCTTAATAATGCAGAGTTAACACAGACTAAATAACTGTGTCTCCCCGTGCACTGACAGCTTCAGAAATAATTGACCAGCATGCTGCAAACGGAGACGCGCTAGGCAGAGAATCCAATCCGTCGGCTGACAGACACCATTGAGTATGTCACTAGATTTTTGCATGAATACACAAAGCAATATCAGGTCCGGGATAGAAGCGTAGGAGCTCCTGCTTGGTATTTGCGATTGCATCTCTGAGGGTAAATTACTTGGGACTCCCAGTCGTCTACGCTAGTTAACTAAGTTCCTGACGGCGCCCTGCCTCGCTGAAAAGTACCTGGATTTACTGGCTGTCAAAATCATGAGGGATTGTTTATTTTTCTTCTCTCAGCTTCTTTCTATTCTTCTAATAACTGGCAGCCTCTCAGACTAAACATCTCCTATCCAATATCTCCTCAAAGCTTGGTGAGAACATCTCCTTCAAGACAAAGACAAACAGACCAAAATGGACACAAAGAAACGTAACCTTATGAGAAGGGCTAACTGGAAATGTCATCCACGTGTTCCAAGGATCTCGAGCAGGATGGAAAAATAGAAAGTTAGGGCTTAGTAAACCATTTGCAAACACAGTTTTCCATTATTCTGACTAAAACATTGAGCATTGAGGACCAAACAGTTATCCATTATTCTGACTAAAACATTGAGCATTGAGGACCAAACAGTTATCCATTATTCTGACTAAAACATTGAGCATTGAGGACCAAACAGTTATCCATTATTCTGACTAAAACATTGAGCATTGAGGACCAAACAGTTATCCATTATTCTGACTACAGCTTTAATCATTGAGGAATGAATACACATACAGTATACGTGACCTGTCATATTGTTGTCATATACATGTAAATCATTCACTTTCCGACACAAACCTCCTGCAACAACAAAACCTCAACCTTCCCAACGGGGTCACAGAGAAAACTGGTACCTCAGCAGACAAAGCCCTACATTGACCTGCCAGAGAGTGAGCTGCCAGGGATAGCGACAGAGATGACAATAGCTCAGTGGCGGTGTGAAGAACCCTGCCTTGGAACTATGCTGTGTAGTAGAACAATACCTCCCTACATGAAAACTCAGCCACCAAGGAGCTCAACACCGTCTGCTTTAAAAAGTTCACAATGCTGCGCCATGGTCTGTCTCTCCTTCTTTCTTTCTTCCCTTTCTTTTCTCTGTTTTCTGTGTTTCTATTCAGGCTGCGGCTCAGTGACGGAAAGGCTGGGGCAGAGGGGCTGGGGCAGAGGGGCTGGGGCAGAGGGGCTGGGGGAGTGGGGCTGGGGAGGAGGGGCTGGGGCAGAGGGGCTGGGGCAGAGGGGCTGGGGCAGAGGGGCTGGGGAAGAGGGGCTGGGGATGAGGGGCTTGGGAAGAGGGGCTGGGGAAGAGGGGCTGGGGAAGAGGGGCTGGAGAAGAGGGGCTGGGGCAGAGGGGCTGGGGCAGAGGGGCTGGGGGAGAGGGGCTGGGGGAGAGGGGCTGGGGCAGAGGGGCTGGGGGAGAGGGGCTGGGGCAGAGGGGCTGGGGCAGAGGGGCTGGGGAAGAGGGGCTGGGGAGGAGGGGCTGGGGAAGACGGGCTGGGGCTATCGTGGTCTCCACAATGACAGTAGGTGGAAACTCTACCTTTCATTCCACTCAGTATAAATGGTGTAATCTATCAATTCTGCCATTCAGGGTGATTGATTAGACGCTGTCACAGGCTGTAAAGTGACACATTAGAATAGTTTGGTTAACAATGCCTGTAGCTAGCTGGTATGGGGCCGTTGGCTGCTGCCTGCCTAGCTGCCACACAGCAATGATTAATGTGTTGTCAGCCTGTAATCCCACACCCACGCTTAATGAGGCAGGAATGTATCATCTTTACAGAGTGGCAGATGTCAGGAGAGGGAAAGGAATCCAAGTGGTTGGAAACAATATACTTTTTCTCGCCGCGCCTGACGTGTCTGACAAGCTTTAAAAGCCACAAAGAGGGCCTGTGTAAGCACAAACTTCAATTGAGGGGACTTTCATTTTGGCATCTTCCCCTCCCTCCCTCCCTCACTCCTGAAAGTCAACAACTGCTATTGAGAGCAGAGAGTTTCCCATACGGATGCAGGATCTTAATTTGACCCGTTTCTCACAGCAGGAAATTAATCCTGTAGCAAAAGGAAATATGAATTATTGTGTGGATTATAATTAATGGACATTTTTGTTGTGGTTGATATATTTTTAGTTAGGGCAAATCAAGTCTGACATTTTAAAGTGGAAATTTGAAACTATAGAAGCCTTATTTAAAACTCCTGCAACAACAGGGTGATCTAATTAAGATCCTACAACTGTAGCTCCACATCGGCCTCCAAGTGATTCACCAAAGTAAATGTGTTTTTTTTAAACCTACTATACAACTATAGTTAAGTCAAAACAAGGACATTATGTCAATCATCACTTTTGTTAAATGAGTTTTAGGATCCCCATACACATGATATAGGCCTACAGCTCATTCTGTTTACTACACTGAAGACAATAATCAAAATAATAATTTAAAAACCACAAAAACACACATATCCTCCAATCCTAATCAAACAGATTATGAGCTATACAGTTGCAACATGATGTGTATCAGCTACAGCATGAAGACATACTTATAACTCACAGAGGTACCATTTGCATTGTCTGATGAAATCTTAGGCAGGATTACTATAACGACGCTAACTAGACCTGGAATGCCCCCGCACATTGGCTAACCGGGCTATCTGCATTGTGTCCTGCCACCCGCCAGCCCCTCTTTTACGCCACTGCTACTCTCTGTTCATCATATATAAATAGTCACCATATCTACATGTACATACTACCTCAATCACCCTGACTAACCGGTGTCTGTATGTCGCATCGCTACTTTTATAGCCTCACTACTGTATGTAGCCTCGCTACTGTTATTTTTCACTGTCTTTTTACAGTTGTTTTATTTCTTTATTTACCTACTGTTCACCTGATACCTTTTTTTGCACTGTTGGTTAGAGCCTGTAAGTAAGCATTTCACTATAATACCTGTTGTATTCAGCACACGTGACAAATAAACTTTGTTTTGATTTGAGACTACAGAGGAAATGAAGGATCTAACAGCTTAATTAACAATAGCAACTCTGGTACTTTTTGCATTCATGTGAAACTGAAATGTTGATTAAACAGTAATTCCCCTATCAACTAAAGGAGATAGATATACAGTGCATTCGGAAAAGTATTCAGACCACATTACTTTTTCCACATTTTGTGACTGCCAGGGGGCAGGTAGTCTAATGGTTGGAGTGTTGGGCCAGTAACCAAAAGGTTGCTGGATCGAATCCCCGTGCTGAAAAGGTAAAAATCTGTCTTCTGCCCCTGAACAAGGCAGTTGTTCCCTGGTAGGTCGTCATTGTAAGAATTTATAAATAAGAATAAATAAGAATTTGTTCTTAACTGACTTGCCTAGTTAAATAAAGGTTAAATAAAAAATAGAAACAATTATTTTAAAATGTATTTAAAAACAATAATCTACACACAATTCCCCATAATGACAAAGCAAAAACATGTTTTTAGAAATTTTTGCAAATTTATTTGAAATAAAAAACAGAAATATTTACATAAGTATTCAGACCCTTTGCTATGAGACTCGAAATTGAGCTCAGGTGCATCCTGTTTCCATTGATCATCCTTGAGATGTTTCTACAACTTGATTGGAGTCCACCTGTGGTAAATTCAATTGATTGGACAAGATTTAGAAAGGCACATACCTGTCTACATAAGATCCCACAGGTGACAGTGCATGTTAGAGCAAAATCCAAGCCATGAGGTCGAGGGATATGTCCGTAGAGCTCCGAAACAGGATTGTGTCAAGGGGAAGGGTACCAACATACCTATCTGGGGAAGGGTACCAAAACATTTCTACAGCATTGAATGTCTCCAAGAATACAGTGGCCTCCATCATTCTTAAATGGAAGACGTTTGGAACTCTTCCTAGAGCTGGCCGCCCGGCCAAACTGAGCAATCAGGGAAGAAGGGTCTTTGTCAAGCAGGTGACCAAGAACCTGATGGTCACTCTGACAGAGCTCCAGAGTTCTGTAGAGATGGAAGAACCTTCCAGAAAGACAACCATATCTGCAGCACTCCACCAATCAGGCCTTTATGGTAGAGTAGACAGATGGAAGCCGCTCCTCAGTAAAAGGCAAATGACAGCCCGCTTGGAGTTTGCCAAAAGGCACCTAAAGACTCTCAGACCATGAGAAACAAGATTCTCTGGTCTAATGAAACCAAGATTGAACTCTTTGGCCTGAATGCCAAGTGTCACATCTTGAGGAAACCTGGCACCATCCCTACGGTGAAGCGTGGTAGTGACAGCATCATACTGTGGGGAAATTTTTCAGTGGCAGGGAATGATAGACTAGTCAGGATTGAGGGAAAGATGAACGGAGAAAAGTACAGAGAGATCCTTGATGAAAACTTGCTCCAGAGCGATCAGGACCTCAGACTGTGGCGAAGGTTCACCTTCCAACAGAACAACAACCCTAAGCACACAGCCAAAACAATGCAAGAGTGGCTTTGGGACAAGTCTCTAAATGTCCTTGAGTGGCCCAGCAAGAGCCCGGATTTGAACCCAATTGAACATCTTTGGAGAGACCTGAAAATAGCTGTGCAGCGATGCTCCCCATCGAAGCTTGTGCCAAGCTTGTAGCGTCATACCCAAGAAGACTTGAGGATGTAATCCCTGCCAAAGACGCTTCAAAGTACTGAGTAAAGGGTCTGAATACTTATGTAAATGTGATATCAGTTTTTATTTTTAATACTTTAGTAAAAATTTCAAAAAACCTTTGCATTTTCATTACGGGGCATTTTGTGTAGATTGAAGGAAAAAAATGATTTAATACATTTTAGAATAAATCTGTAAAGTAACGTGTAAAAAGTCAAGGGGTCTGAATACTTTCCGAATGCACTGTATAATAGATAAATTATCCATCTCTGACAGAGAGATCCAGCTCCTGGTATGGCCCAGGGAAACAACAGCATTAGCTACAGACCCAAGCCCTTCAGAACCCAACCATCTGTCTCTCATTAGCCTGGCAACAGATCATCATTACAAGAGACTAACACAGACACAATCACCAGAGACTAACACAGAGTACAGCAACAAGCTTGTACTTTGTAATGACTAACAACATAATTGAATAAGTCCTGTCATTGAAGTGAAGCTATAGTTAAGCATTAGATACACAGACTGTCAATGTCAACTAGTCAATTTTAACCCAACTCAAGTGTTGTTGATATGAGAAGGAAATACCAGAATACAGGCTCGTTCAGTGTAGGTTTGAAAGGGACCATAACGGAAATAAGGAAAAACCTCTGTTTTATAATAAATTTAATCCATTTATAATCAATTATGTTAAATCATCAATCTAGCCTCTAGAATAACTGTTTCTGCATACAGTAGAGCTTGGAGGGTTTTGTGGGGCGTGAGGTAAAATGAGAAGGGATCAGTATGAGCGAGAGAGAGACCTGTTGCTACAAGAAGGTATAATGATGGGACGGTCGGTCGGAAGTAGGTGCAGGTGAAACGTTTTAATAAAACAACAAAACCAAGAACACGACACGAACATAACGCCGATACACAGGAACAATACCAACTGGTGAGTGAACATGGGAGAATGACATAAAGGGGAGGAAATGATGAAGGTAATGGAGTCTAGGTGTGAGTCATAATGATGAGTGCCAGGTGTGTGCCATGATTCCCAGGACTGGTGGTTAGTATTCTGGCGACGTCACGCCGGAGCAGATGTGACAGTACTGCGCGGCTCCTGCCGCAGGGCAATGCCGACCAGGAGGACGACCCCGGGGACGTGGAGCGGGTCGATCTGGGCAGCGAAGGTGGAAATCACGGATGATGTTGGAATCCAGAATTTCCTCCACTGGAACCCAACAACACTCCTCATGGCCATACCCCTTCCAGTCCAGCAGAGATCTGACAGCATTCGCCGGACTGCCCTCGGTGTCCAGGGTGGTTGATGGGGTGTCGTGGGGGACAGCATCAGCTAGAGGACCAGGAACCACTGGCCTGAGAAGGGAAACACGTGTGTGATACGGTAGTGACTGGGCAGTGTGTGATATGGTAGTGACTGACCACGACCCTGAGCTTCTCCATGAAGGCCCTCCATACTTGTGATGTGACTTGGGGGCCACGATCAGAGACGATGTCCTTCAGAAGGCCATAATGCCGTAAGACCTGCTGGAAGAGTGCCTCAGCGACCTGGAGAGCAGTGGTTAGACCAGGAAGAGAGATTAAACGACATGATTTAGAAAATCTATCCACTACCAGCAGAATGGTGGTGAAACCTTCAGAGGGGAGATCGGTTACAAAGTCAATGGATAGAGAGACCAGGGTCACTGAGGCACGGGAAGCGGAAGGAGATTCCCTGATCAAGCATTCAGAGGAACCTTAGTTTGGGCACACAGAACAGGAGTTGACATGGCGCAGGATGTCACACTAAGGTGGGCCACCAGTATATCTCAGCGATGGAGTGGATGGTGCGAGAAATACCTGGATATCCAGAGACGACTGCTGTGTGTGCCCAGGTCAGCAGCCGATCCCTTATCCCTGTGGGAATGTATGTAGATGCGCTCTGCTGTGTGTGCCCAGGTCAGCAGCCGATCCCTTATCCCTGTGGGAATGTATGTAGATGCGCTCTGCTGTGAGTGCCCAGGTCAGCAGCCGATCCCTTATCCCTGTGGGAATGTATGTAGATGCGCTCTGCTGTGTGTGCCCAGGTCAGCAGCCGATCCCTTATCCCTGTGGGAACGTATGTAGATGCGCTCTGCTGTGTGTGCCCAGGTCAGCAGCCGATCCCTTATCCCTGTGGGAACGTATGTAGATGCGCTCTGCTGTGTGTGCCCAGGTCAGCAGCCGATCCCTTATCCCTGTGGGAATGTATGTAGATGCGCTCGGGAGGACAGTTCAGGGGAACGGGCTCCCTCTCCAGAGCCTGGCGGATGTCCACATCTACGTCCCAGACCACAGGAGCTACAACTCGGGAGGATGGGAAGCAGGTCCTCTGGCATTCAGGTGACCAGTCTGTGATTCTCATCCTCAACCATGAAATGGTGGGGTTATGGTGTTGAAGCCAAGGGAGGCCGAGGACGATCTTGTGAACTGGTGATGAAGAAGGTGATATTCTCCTGATTGGACTCCACGGTGAGGGCTAGTTGTTGGGTGATGGTTCCGGATCTTAGAGGGCGACAGTCGAGACCTTAAACCGGAAAAGGGGAGGAGAGAGTGTAGGTAGTAATATTGAGAGGAGGCAAGGGTCTGATCAATAAAGTTCCCCGCGGCGCCGGAATCCACTAAAGCTGTAGACACAAGGC
Organism: Oncorhynchus mykiss; assembly: GCF_057628025.1. Lineage (NCBI taxonomy): Eukaryota > Metazoa > Chordata > Actinopteri > Salmoniformes > Salmonidae > Oncorhynchus > Oncorhynchus mykiss. The sequence continues at coordinate 85,980,443 of NC_143022.1, read as the reverse complement.
ATGAGGGACTGTCAACCAGAGTGATGGGCACTAAAAAGAGTCTAACAGGAAGAGCAGTGAATCTTGGATTCTGAAGTAACGGATACCGCTGGTGCTTGTGCCCTCCCTGGCCACAGTACAGACAGAGCCCCAGGTAATCTTGTTGTTAATCCCACCAAAGTGTCCGATTTCAAATAGGCTTTACAGCGAAAGCACCACAAACGATTATGTTAGGTCACCGCAAAGTCACAGAAAAATACAGCCACTTTCCCAGCCAAAGAGAGGAGTCACAAAAAGCACAAATAGAGATAAAAATTAATCATTAACCTTTGATGACCTTCATCAGATGACACTCATAGGACTTCATGTTACATAATACATGTATGTTTTGTTCGATAAAGTGCATATTTATATAAAAAAATCTTAGTATACATTGGCGCGTTATGTTCACTAGTTCCAAAAACATCTGGTGACATTGCAGAGAGCCACATCAGCTTACAGAAATACTCATTATAAATGTTGATGAAAATACAAGTGTTAGATATGGAAATATAGATAAACTTCTCCTTAATGCAACTGCTGTGTTAGATTTCAAAAAAGCTTTACGGAAAAAGCAAACCATGCAAATAATCTGAGAACGGCGCTCAGAAAACAAATAGATATATCCGCCATGTTGGAGTCAACAGAAATCAGAAATAACATTATAAATATTCACTTACCTTTGATGATCTTCTTCAGAATGCACTCCCAGGAATCCCAGTTCAACCATTTAATGTGGATTTGTTCAATAATGTCCATCATTTATGTCCAAATAGCTACTTTTGTTAGTGCGTTTGGTAAACAAATCCAGTCACGAAGCGCGTTCACTATTTGCAGACGAAATGTCAAAAAGTTCTGTTACTGTCCGTAGAAACATGTCAAACGATGTATGGAATCAATCTTAAGGATGTTTTTAACATAAAACTTCAATAATATTCCAACCGGAGAATTCCTTAATCTTCAGAAAAGCAAAGGAGCGCAAGCTACCTCTCATGTGAAATGCATGTAACCATCACGTGACTGCTGGCAGACCTCTGACTCAATCTTCTCTCATTCTCTCCCCCTTCACAGTAGAATCCTCAAACAAGTTTCTAAAGACGGTTGACATCTAGTGAAAGCCATCGGAAGTACAACATAACCAATATCCCACTGTGTATTCAATAGAGGCTGAGTTGAAAATCGACCAACCTCAGATTTCCCACTTCCTGTTTGGATTTCTTCTCAGGGTTTTGCCTGCCATATGAGTTATGTTATACTCACAGACATTATTCAAACAGTTTTAGAAACATCAGAGTGTTTTCTATCCAATACTAATACTAATATGCATATATTAGCAACTGGGACTGAGAAGCAGGTAGTTTACTCTGGACACCTCTGGGCACCTTTTCATCCAAGCTACTCAATACTGCCCCTGTAGCCATAAGAAGTTAAGGCATGTCGGTTAGGACATCTACTTTGAGCATGACATAAGTAATTTTTCCAACAATTGTTTACAGATAGATTATTTCACTTATAATTCACTGTATCACAATTCCAGTGGGTCAGAAGTTTACATAAACTAAGTTGACTGTGCCTTTAAACAGCTTGGAATAAAATTTAAATTAATTACTTAAAAATCATACAATGTGATTTTCTGGATTTTTGTTTTAGATTCCGTCTCTCACTGTTGAAGTGTACCTATGATAACATTTACAGACCACTACATGCTTTGTAAGTAGGAAAACCTGCAAAATCGGCAGTGTATCAAATACTTATTCTCCCCACTGTATGTTGGTAAAGTATGATCAATGGTGTTAAGAGACAGTTTAATTTGAGTGGAAACGTTATATTTGACAGCCTTTTCCTGTGTCTTAAAGAGACAGATCCTAGAGCAGCAACAATGCAGAAGGAAGAACATTAACATTCTCATTGGCTTATTATCATTATTATATCTGGTACAGTTCTGGAACATGATGTACTTTTCTGATGCTAAAACCTCAAGCTCAATATTATGATAATGATAAAGAAGTCGACAAATACTTGGATTTTACTGACGTGAATAAAAGTAGCAGAGCTTATGCAAGCATTATTATTATTTGTCAAATTTGTAAAAAACTGTATTTAAAAACAGGGGAAAAAAAGACCACATTATTATTGCCCAGCCTTGGACAGCTTTCAGTCGGGACTCAAACTAAAACACTAAATGCATGAGACATCGAGACAACAAACGGTTCACCACAATGGTATTGTCCCCATTTTCTTCATACCAAAACCAGAGAGGAACATCTGTAAATATAAAAGCAGTACCACTCAGAAACACTATCCGAGCCCTTAAAAACATCTATAGATTTTTATACGGTAATTCATTTAAAGGTGCTTTAAAGTAGCACAGTGTGTTTATGATGCCTGTGATGTGATTTATAAGAATACTGAGTCACTCCCTCTGATTACAGTTGTTTGCACCGTTGCCCTCGCCGTGACCTCACAAGTCACAGCTACCAAATCGCATAACATGCAGAACTTTTCCCTCTGTTTTCAAAGCTGGTCGGTCCAAACACTGAGTGAACGAGCCGACGCTGAGCCGACACTTCAGGTCCATAGACTGTAAGAACCGACAGACAGTGGGAGACTGTGTGATCCATGCCGTCCCTGACATGGGGAAGACAATTCTTTCATGTGTTTCAGTTTCTGACTGAAGAGTGCAGGGAGAGAGAGTCAGAAAGTAGTGCTGGATATTTCCTGTTGCCTAAACACTTGAAACAAAAACCTCAATAACAAGATGATTATAGAGACGTACTATAACAAGCATGAATGGTCATGTTCTGAACTGGCCTGTCACAATTAAAAGAGATTAATCTCTGTTATGGCTCTGTTGTTTTCAGTGAATTGCATTGTCTGGAGTCCATCAGAATGCCATCCATAACATGAATTAACAATGCCCAAACACGGCGAGCAGTATTGTGTGGTATGTCACGCTTAAACATCTGGTTGCTTTTTTTCTGTCAACTTTTTCTGTATTTTATTTTTTCCATATGTAGAAGCTGTATAACCTGTAAAGTATCCGTCACTAAATCGTATTATTCTTAATACCTATTTACTAAATCGAATTATTCTTAATACCTATTTACTAAATTGTATTTTTCCTAACACATGTTACTTCAAAATTAAGAACAGTGTATCAAAAATATCAAAAATGTCTCAAAGGATAATAATATCCAAACCTTATGTGAGAATGGAAAAGAGAACATCCAGTACTTGAGTGTTAGCACAAGCTAGTCTGAGGCCAATACAGGGTAGGACTCATGACATGGAAACACATCATCTATCATTAGAGTTGCAAAAATCTTTCGGGAAATCCTAATTGGATGTTCTGTTTATTCCCTACTGATTCTGGAAATTTTTAACCAGATTTTCTGGAAAACCAGGAAATGTATGAAAATGTACTGGAGTTTTGCTCCTCCATTCACAACATTGTCCTGACTTATAACCTATACAGAAGCAAAGCAAAGAAAACATTGGACATGATAATAATAATAACCTTTACTTAACTAGGCAAGTCAGTTAAGAACAAATTCTTATTTACAATGACGGCCTACACCGGCCAAACCCGGACGACGCTGGGCCAATTGTGCGCCGCCCTGTGGGGCCCCCAAACACGGCCGCTTGTGATACAGCCTAGATTCAAACCAAGGTGTCTGTAGTGATGCCTCAAGCACTGAGGAGCAGTGCCTTAGACTGCTGCACCACGCAGGAGCCCCAAAAGTAATAATATAATTGAAATATTTTCATAAATCTGGAAATATATCAATTACTAGGCTGAGAGAAAACAGTATGTATGATAAATTTGCTTTCACAGCAATCTGTTTGGTAGTATGTTCTTGTTGAGAAGCATATTCTGGAATGTATCCATTAAAATGATTCAGCAAACCCACTACATCCTCAAAGCGCTATCAAATCAACTCAAACTGTATTTGTCACATGCGCTCAATACATCATGTGTAGACCTTGCTGTGAAATGCTTAATTACAAGCCCTTAACCAACAGCACAGTTCAAGAAATAAAGTTAAGAAAATATTTACTAAATAAACTAAAGTAAAATTTAATAAAAGGTAACACAATAAAATAACAATAATGAGGCTATATACAGGGGGTACCCTGTGGCCATTTTATTAATTGTTCAGTAGTCTTATGGTTTGGGGGTAGAAGCTGTTAAGGAGTCTTCTGGTCCTAGACTTGGCGCTCCGGTACCGCTTGCCGTGTGGTAGCAGAGAAAACAGTCTATGACTTGGGTGACTGGGGGTCTGACAAATTTTTGGGCTTTCCTCGGACATCGCCTAGTATATAGGTCCTGGATGGCAGGATGGCTTTTGGTCTAGGCTATCCGGGAGGATGCTGTTGATGTGAGCCATAACCAACCCTTCAAAACACTTCATGGCTACAAACGTGAGTGCTATGGACGGTAATCATTTAGGCAGGTTACCTTCGCATCCTTGGGCACAGGTACTATGGTCTGCTTTAAACATAAGTATTACAGACTCGGTCAGGGAGAGGTTGAAAATGTCAGTGAAGACACTTGCCAGTTGGTCCGCGCATACTTTGAGTACACGTCCTGGTAATCCGTCTGGCCCCGCAACTTTGTGAATGTAGACCTGTTTAAAGGTCTTGCTAACATCGGATACCGAGAGCGTTGTCACACAGTCGTCCAGTACAGCCGGGGCTCTCATGCATGCTTCAGTGTTGCTTGCCTCGAAGAGAGCATAAAAGGCATTTAGCTTGTCTGCTAGGCTCACGTCACTGGGCAGCTCACGTCTGGGTTTCCCTTTGTAGTCAGTAATACTTTTCAAGCCCTGCGACATCCGAGCCGGTGTAGTAGGATTCAATCTTTATCCTGTATTGACGCTTTGCTTGTTGGATGGTTCGTCTGAGGGAATAGCAGGATTTCTTATAAGTGCCCGGATTATTGTCCCGCTCCTTGAAAGTGGCAGCTCTAGCCTTTAGCTCAATGCGGCTGTTGCCTGTAATCCATGGCTTCTGGTTGGATATTTATGTACGGTCACTGCGTCGTCGATGCATTGATTGATGATGCCGGTGACTGAGGTGGTATACTCCTCAATGCCATTGGATGAATCCCGGAACATATTCCAGTCTGTGCTAGCAAAACAGTCCCGTAGCGTAGCATCTGACCAGTTTCGTATTGAGCGAGTCACTGGTACTTCCTGCTTTAGTTTTTGCTTAAGCAGGAATCAGGAGGATATAATTATGGTCAGATTTGCCAAATGGAGGGCGACGGAGAGCGTTTATGCATCTCTGTGTGCAGAGTAAAAGTGGTTTAGAGTTGTTTTCCCCTTCGGTTGCACGTGACAAGCTGGTAGAAATGAGGTAAAACGGATTTAAGTTTGCCTGCATTAAAGACCCTGGCCACTAGAAGCTTTGGGATGAGCATTTTTGTTTGCTTATGGCCTTATACAGCTGGGTGAGTGCTGTCTTTGTGCCAGCAGCGGTTTGTTGCGGTAAATAGATGCCTACAAATAATATAGATGAAAACTCTCTTGGCAGATAGAGTATCTTAAGCTGTAGACCACACTACCTCAGACGAGCAATACCTCTGAATTTCTTCAATTGTAGACATTGCGCACCAGTTGTTATTGACAAATAAACACACACCCCTGCCCCTCGTCTTACCAGACGTAGCTTCTCTGTCCTGCCAGTGCATGGAAAATCCCGGCAGCTCTGTATTATCCGTGTCGTCGTTCAGCCACGACTCGGTGAAACATAAGATATTACAATTTTTAATGTCCCGTAGGCAGGATAATCTTGATCGTAGATCATCCATTTTATTTTCCAATGATTGCACGTTGGCCAATAGAACTGATTGCAGTTGGGGTTTACTCACTCGCCTACGAATTTTCAGAAGGCAGCCTGACCTCCGCTCCCTTTTTCTCTGTCTTTTCTTCATTCAAATTATGGGAATTTTGGCCCGTTCCCGGGATAGCAGTGTATCCTTCATGTCAGACTCATTAAAGAAAAAGTATTCTTCCAGTTCGAGGTGAGTAATCGCTGTTCTGATGTCCAGAAGAGACGGTAGCAGCAACATTATGTACAAAATTTGTAAAAAAATAAGTTGCAAACAACACGAAAAAACAAACAAAATAGCCCAGTTGGTTAGGAGCACGTAAAATGTCAGCCCCCCCCGCACCATTCTACCATCTATTCTATCGCATGTTGTTTGTTATGTTTGAAGATTAGTAATGCGAAAAATGCCACAAGATCATGTGTAGGCCTATAATACACAATCATGGCTCTCAAATCATGTGGTCTACTTCAGATATTTGGACTGCTTTCCTCTGTGCAAACTTAAAGTGAACCACTGCAGAATAAAGCAGGTTAACATCAGCGGAGGGAAAAACAGAACTGAAAAGAACCACTTGAGGACTTTCCTGGCTCTGTCACTGTCGATTCCACTGAAGAGCCGTCACCCTGAGAGCAAGGGCTCATGGGAGACGAGAGCTGGCTCTAACTGCACAGCGACGCAGTCTGCTTCACATTACACGCAGGATGTGGGGAGAAAAACTCATGTCCTGGGCTCTAATATCAAGTCAAACTCTCTAACCGAGCAAACTGTAGTGACATCCATGGAACCATTATACCCCTGACGTAGCTACCAAGCTGTGTTTAGTGGTAGGGGACTGAGCGTTTACTTCCTTCACTGTGAAATGTACTTTAACATGCAGGACAGGGAGTAAAATCTTATAATACTGGTCAAATCCGACATGGCCTCTCTGAGTGGCGCCCAGGATTGCAGAAATACAGAACGGGATTTCAGAGTGTTTTGATAGACCTGGTCAGTGTAACTTAAGGTTTCAACAACATGATGAGGGCTTGGTGGTGGTGAAGCAGGGTATTTTCTCCAGGCCAGAGCAGTCTAAATGTCTCTATGCGGTCTAGAGCCATCACATTCCATGACCTTCGAGTCCTCAAAGAGAATTATCACATTATGGCATTCCAACACGCCCAATTTCCCAAAATACAGCTCAAGGCATTCCCACTCTCTGCATCTCTCTTCTCTGTGTCTGTCTGTCTGTTGCGGTCTGGGAAAAACACTTCAATGGCCTTCACTCAATTTACTTGTTTATTTCAGGTATTTGGCCATCCCTCTTCCCTCTTCTGTCTCATACTCCCTTTGATTATATTAGTTTCTCTCTCTAATTTAAAAAAATATCTCCCTCCCTCCCTCCCTCCCTCTATATCTGTCTCTCTCTCTCTCTCTGTTTGTCCCATTGCTCATCCTCTCCACTCAGGAAATCCAATAAGACAGAGACCCAATCACGCTGTCTTCATAACTATGGTGCAGGAAGATGACCTCCCTAGCTAGTGTCATAAACATAAACAACAACACAATGAGACACTGAGGGTGTTATGTATTTCTAAGGCCAAGTGGTGCATGAAAATACACTAAATTATCCTCTGGCAGACAACTTATCCACACATAAAACTACTTTTACTGCACTTACTGTGTTTTATACGATTTTGCTGGGCATAGTCTACAGGCCATACTAAAGTACAGATGTTCTATCTTAAATTGATCACTGTTGTCGCGGATACTTTTCCTGCACAGCAGGAAATGCAAATTGTAGTCTATTCAAGGTTCAGAAAGGTTTTTAATGTTTGTAATTTCCACTTTAAAACAAAAAAAATGTCCATTAATTATTATACAAATAATAATTCACATTTCCTGTTGATTATTTTCCTGCTGTGAGAAACTGGTCAAATTAAGATAGCACACTTGTATGATTGTATAATACCAATATAGGTTTGACATTGACATCACCCAACGCCAAACAGAGTTGATCTTACAACAAATACATCAAATACAAAAAATACATCAGTCTTATACCAGATAGGACTTGTTTTTTACATGCGTGCTTTCTCTAAATGTTCCCCCGAAAACATTGAGCAGACATCCAGCTCTCTGGACATGATTTAGCAGACATGGAAAAAGTTCAGAATGTTGGAGAAGTGGATATGATTTAGTAGACTTGGAAAAGGTTAGGGCTAGACACCCTTTTCTCATCTGAATTGACAACTGCAATCTGGAGTACATCTGGGCAGCGAGGAGACTGAACCCTCGCCAGGCAAGGTGGGCCATGACGCATTGTTCTGGCTGTATGACACAGAGGAGCGGCCCATGGATCCCACTCCCATACTCCCCGCCTCCTGCCTGGTGGCGCCGGTAGTGTGGGAGCTGGATGCGGACATTGAGCAGGCGTTATGTGCAGAGTCGGCTCCCCTCCAGTGTCCAGCTGGGTGTCTGTACGTTCCGTCTGCTGTCCGCGACCGTCTGATCTATTGGGCACACACGTCACCCTCCTCTGGTCATCCTGCAATAGGTCAGACGGTGCACTGTCTTAGTGGGAAGTACTGGTGGCCCACTTTGGCTAAGGATGTGAAGGTTTATGTTTCCTCCTGCTCGGTGTGCACCCAGTGTAAGGCTCCTAGGCACCTGCCCAGAGGTAAGTTACAACCCTTACCCGTTCCACAACAGCCGTGGTCGCACCTGTCGGTAGATTTCCTGACCGATCTTCCTCCCTCATAGGGTAACACCAGGAGTCCTGTCGTCTCCTCCCGTTGCCCGGTCTCTCTACGGCCCTACAGACTGCTGAGGCCTTGTTTACATACGTTTCCGGCACTACGAGGTGCCATATAGTGTCTGATCGGGGTCCCCAGTTCACATCTAGGTTCTGGAGGGCGTTCATGGAACGTCTGGGGATCTCGGTCAGCCTTACCTCAGGTTTTCACCCCGAGAGTAACGGGCAGGTGGATAGAGTTAACCAGGATGTGGGTATGTTTCTGAGGTCCTATTGCCAGGACCGGCCGGGGGAGTGGGCAGCGTTCGTGTCCTGGGCAGCGATGGCCCAGAACTCGCTCCACCACTCCTCCACTGGTCTCTGTCCCTTCCAGTGTGTATTGGGGTATCAGCCGGTTCTGGCTCCTTGGCATCAGAGTCAGACCGAGGCTCCTGCGGTGGATGACTGGTTCATGGACGCCGCCCATGTTCACCTTCAGCATGCCGTGCTGCGCCAGAAAGTTGACGCATATATTTTAAAAACAACTTGAGGATTGATTATAAAAAACGTTTGACATGTTTCCGTGGACATCTACGTCTACGTTGTCGTGACCGCTCTTTCCTGTGGATTTCTGAACATAACGCGACAAACAAACGTCGGTATTTTGGGTATAAAAATAATCTTTATGGAACAAAAGGAACATTTGTTGTGTAACGGAGTCTCGTGAGTGAAAACATCCAAAGATCATCAAAGGTAAACGATTCATTTGATTGCTTTTCTGATTTTCGTGACCAAGCTTCCTGATGCTAAGTGTAAATAATGCTATGCTAGGCTATCGATAAACTTACACAAACGCTTGGATTGCTTTCGCTGTAAAGCAAAATTGCACTTGTGATTTCATGAATATTAATATTTTTTTGTAATATCCGCTATTCAGCGGTTGCTGACGAAAATGATCCCCGCTAACTCTGTTTCCCATCATGTCTTTGTCAGTGATTGTTTATTGTAAGTGTATGTGTACGTCTGTACTGGTGTGCATCGGGTTATGTTACCCATTGATTTTTGTTATTATGTTTTCCAGTGGTTTTTTTTGTAATTAAACTGCGCCGTTGGAAACACAGTTATTTCTCTCCTCCTTCTCTGCCGCCAGTTAAACACCCTTACACTCTGTGTGTGGAGTAAAGGTGGTATAGAGTTTTTTCCCCCTCTGGTTGCACATTTAACATGCTAGTAGAAATTGGGTAAAAAGGATGCAAGTTTCCCTGCATTAAAGTCCCTGACCACTAGGAGTGCCACCTCTGGATGAGCATTTTCTTGTTTGCTTATAGCCTTACACAGCTCGTTGAGTGCGGTCTTCATGCCAGCATCTGTTTGTGGTGGTAGATAGACAGCTACTAAAAATATAGATGAAAACTATCATAGTGTGTAAATAGTGTGGTCTACAGGTTATCATGAGATACTATTAGATTGTGACTGTTTAAAAGTATACACAGACCGCCACCCCTTGTCTTACCAGAGGCGGCTGTTCTATCATACCGATGCAACGTAAACCCCACCAGCTGTATGTTATTGAAGTCGTCGTTCAGCCACGACTCGGTGAAACAAAATATTTACGTTTTTAATGTCCCAGCCTTGCTAATGATTCAGTACTACACAAATATGTTTAATTATTTATTTACTAGCTAACTAAATAATAACAGGATAACATACACACTTATTACATGAGACAAAGTTCCCTAGCGGACTTTTACAAAATGGTGGCTTTTTACACAACAACATGAAAAGGGGGAAAGAGAGAGAGAAGACACTTATCGTCAATACTTTTCAGAACTATTCTCACAGTAATCATAAAGTTTGCACACAAACTGCCGCCCGTTTGGAATGAGAAATCATTAATGTATTTTCGTGAGTGCCTTTGTTTGCCGTTTATCTCTGTCGGAACCAGCCCTCCTTAGGAAGGTTGTTGGCCTTTTAGCGGCAAGCTGTATTTCTCTGATTGTCCAAAAGGGGTCTCCCCTTTCCTGTCTTCTACTTTTGTTCACTCTGGAAGACAGCTAGCCAGCCGTGTCGACCGTTCCCATTGGTGATGAGCCTAGTAGGATAGTCCCACTTAGGTTCGCTTTTCAATAAAATATTTGACTCAAATCAGCTAATCAGCTGTTTCAGTGATTGTTTAAGAGGGGGGTTTGTTTTCCCCATCGTGTTGGTATTCAGGATTTGGACCATGATGGACATGACCTGCAGCTCGCCGTGTCTCTGGTCTAAAGGAAGGTGAGTTTATTTCTTCACCTCGTGTTGAACGTTCCAACTATTTCAAACGTGTAGCTCCCGCCTTACGTTTCCTGGTCTAATGTTAATTTCTGTTGGTAATCATTTTAGGCACTCTGGCCAAAGGGCAGGGTTCCGTCGGTCTGACATGCTCTCTGACCTTACCGGGGTGTGGCTACTTACTTATGCACAGTTTATAGGCGATAGATTCTCTTATACCTCCTAAAATCACATTCATATCTTAACAAATGTACTCTCATCCTTTTTCATATCATATGCACAACGTATTGGATGGAAACTTGACCTATAAAGGGGTTATACTTTCCAAGTTACAGTATTTCGTCCATACAATTTTTAATGACATCACAAAATGAAAACCAATATAACATTAGTTTTCTATAGCTCCCCGCTGACCATTCCCCACATTCTTGTGTTAGAATTGTTGCTCCATTATTCACATTTGACTGTGTTAGAGTTTCGGGGGGGAAAAGTCTGTTAACACTGGGGGAAATAAAGTCTCCTTCTCCTGTAATTTACAACAGGGTGGGAACTGTCGACCATCCAGCAGCTCCCTCCCCCCCTCTGTAGGCGAGAGAGAAGCCTGGTGACGGTCATCCCCCACCTGTCTGATCTGACCCATTCTGATCAGTCATGACACTTCTTTAACTTTGATTGTACCCTAAACATTGGTATTCAGAAACAACCACAGTATTTACAGAGTAACTCTCACAGAAAGAGAGAGAGCGTGTGAGGGAGAAGAGAGGGAGAGAGGAGAGAGAGAATTTAGTGAGACTAGAGAGAGTATTAATTAGTGTTAATATTTTTGTTCAGTGTAATTACTGTCCAGTGTAACTGTGCTACAGTAACTCCAGACACCAGGCTCCTGTGTTATGAAGGGACGCCCCACTGTACAAGACATAAAAGAAAACACAAATGTCTAATTACACCATCATCATCTCTTCCTCCCTAATGCCTCGTTTGTCTGCACCACTCGTTAATTGGTGACCCGCACGATTGGTCAGAAACACAATGGTTCTGATGATGGAGCCAATTAAATGGCGGGGAGGCAGGTTGTACACGTGCCCCACCGAGAGGGTTATGGCTGCCACATCATGCTTCATCGGACTCAAAACAAACTGTTATGGTGGAAACCAACACCCAAGGACCCAAGCACGGGATGGGACGTTTAGAACCACACGAGCCCAACTCTCACTCTCATCACGGTCGCTGTACCACTTTAAACAAACAACTTATAAAAGCTTTGTAGATTATTCATAGGTCTTCATAAGTCCTACATAGATACTTCACAAATCACTTATGAGCAAAGTCCAACTACATAAAGGGTGTATGAAGTCTGTATAAAGGTTACACAGTATATTGAGTCAAAGGCTACTAAGGTGGAGCAGAAAAAACTGTGTACTGCACTGTTGAAAGTGTGTTATCTACAGTATTTAAGTAAAGGAAGATACACATAATGGGACATTTCTATCTGATAATGTACATAGCATGTTTTGTTTGCTATTTACTCTGACACAAACACATAGAAATGACCTAGCTTGATAATGTTCAGCCATATCTAACTCTGTGACAACAGAAGCAAGCGTCGCTGCTACATTGGCAAGGCTTTGTAAATATACTGTAATCCTCCAAAGTGACTTTTGCCTGCCAACAAGCATTGTTAAAGCACTCTGCTTCTTTTCATATGAAGTGGATGAGCAGTGTTATTATTCTACTCCTCTAAATCTAGCAAACATGCCAGAATGGGGTTAACTTATTTCCTTGTTTTCTTTTCTTGCTCTGCCATTTGCACGTTGAATCAAGAGAAAAGAGTCATATGAACGGACACTAAAACACTGGAATATTTTGTCTGAAATTATAAATATTTCAATTTTTTCCATGCACCCTGTATTTCTACCTGATTTCTCCATGCACCCTGTATTTCTACCTGATTTCTCCATGCACCCTGTATTTCTACCTGATTTCTCCATGCACCCTGTATTTCTACCTGATTTCTCCATGCACCCTGTATTTCTACCTGATTTCTCCATGCATCCTGTATTTCTACCTGATTTCTCCATGCACCCTGTATTTCTACCTGATTTCTCCATGCACCCTGTATTTCTACCTGATTTCTCCATGCACCCTGTATTTCTACCTGATTTCTCCATGCACCCTGTATTTCTACCTGATTTCTCCATGCACCCTGTATTTCTACCTGATTTCTCCATGCACCCTGTATTTCTACCTGATTTCTCCATGCACCCTGTATTTCTACCTGATTTCTCCATGCACCCTGTATTTCTACCTGATTTCTCCATGCACCCTGTATTTCTACCTGATTTCTCCATGCACCCTGTATTTCTACCTGATTTCTCCATGCACCCTGTATTTCTACCTGATTTCTCCATGCACCCTGCATTTCTACCTGATTTCTCCATGCACCCTGCATTTCTACCTGATTTCTCCATGCACCCTGCATTTCTACCTGATTTCTCCATGCACCCTGTATTTCTACCTGATTTCTCCATGCACCCTGTATTTCTACCTGATTTCTCCATGCACCCTGTATTTCTACCTGATTTCTCCATGCAACCCTCAGTCTGTTCGAAACGTATCATGCCCCGTCATTGGTTGGCTTTGTTCTTACCTCCCAGACTGCTCTCAGTCTGTAAGGCCCTGGGGACCTTGGGACGGGGCAGCCTCGCTGATCCAACCAGTAAATATTTAATGACCTTGTAATTACATGGAATCAAATCTTAGCAAAGCTATTCATTTACACCCCTCTGAAAGAGGAGGGAGGGAGGAGAGGGGGAAAGGGAGATGAGGGGAGAAGGGTGAGGAGGGTTACATCTATGAAATCCCAAACTATAATTAGTCTGGCCCTAACGAGCGAGGGAGGAATAAGTGCATGGTTGAGGAAAATGAAGCGTGTACGTGAGATGTCGCTCCGATGGCCAGCGCTGTCATGCTCCGCGACGCTGCTGCGACCGGACAGCCGCCCGTCCACTTTGATCTGGGCTTATGCATACGGAATGAGGTCAGACCGTGGTCACATACACAGAGAGACACACACACACATACACACCCACACACACTCATTAAAGAGAGTCCCCTCGGAGGAGGGAGAGGGGGCACGGTAAGGGCTTCTGTTCAAAGGGCTACCACACCAGGACCCCTGCAACGGGAGACTGACACTCAGACACGGATGAAGAAAGGAGGACAGGAAGGAATGAAAGAGAAGGAGGGGGGGGGTTCACTGCTCATACACATCACTTAATTATGGTCTTAATAGGGTTAGATGGATTAGACAAATGATTGACCCCAACGCGAGGTGAGGGAACTATTAGATAATCAGCTATATCAGAGATATAGGATCTCTCTCATCACACTGCTAATGAGGGGGACTCCATTCAACCCTCTGAATGGCTGAAAAAGAAACAACTAGTTCTTTATTTCCTGATAGGTTCCATAAACTGGGCAGTGAATATTCCCTTAGTGTACTCTAGTTTCTCTGGACTGGAAAGCCCTAAATATGTCTTCTCCTGGATGAAGAGCCAGTACCTCCTATCAGGAATGAAGCACCTCATTCAGTTACATACTTCAAGACACTTTATACTCTATCTAACTTTCAATTGAGATTCTCCATTGAAAGTGCTTCTTAATCCAGGGCCAGGCCTAATCTGTGTCCGGAAAAGCAGCGGTATTACAATAGAAAGTGTGCACTCACCCCCATGTCTGATGACTTGGGTTTAACCACCTTCATGAAGGCTCCCCGTGCCTCAGCCTCCTGCTGTTCTGTCTTACAAACCTTCCTAGTGTCTAGGAACTTTAGGGTGGGTAGCTTGTGCAGAACAAAGTACCTGAGGAAAAACACACACATGCAAAAATGTTGGTAACACGTTTTGCTAACAGATATGACATAAAATATGATCTACTAGAGATGTACTTTACGTATTACACCATGAAATGTCTCAGTTGACTGTACACCAAAACATATAACACACACTTTACTTTATAGAATAAGGGAATTAACAATATCGACAGAAAAACAAACAAATGTATACGTATGATGATTTGAGTAAAAAGTCCTATATTACGATAGAAACTGAACACATCTAGTGAAAACATAATCAAACCACAAGATGTGTATATATTGTAGTTAAACATCATCTTCCAGAGCTTAACAACTTGTTCATATCCACGTACAAAAGCTATTATGCAAATGAAATGACAGAAATTCCAATTTGTAAAACGGGACATATCAACAAACAACTTGAAAAGACTACTTGTTTACTTAGTAGAGATATAATGGCATTGCCATCTATCCTTCCATGCAATAACCTTCAAAGTTGATAAAAATAAGGGCAGAAATATAAATAGAACGAAAGGAGATACGCCCCATCTCCCAGAGCTGTCATTCCTGTAACATCACAGATATCTTCTCTAAGCTTTCAGACACTATCTTTCATTGGGAGGGAGAGGAAACATCAGGTTGATAACGGCTGGGATACGGAGATGACAACAGATCCATTCAGAAAGCAGGTGGGAACAGAGGACAGCAGAGGAAGGGAGAGGAGAGGAGGACAGAGGAGAGAGGACAGAGGAGAAGAGGACAGAGGAGAGGAGAACATTGGAGAAGGACAGAGGAGAGGAAAACAGAGGAGAGGAGAAAAGATGAGAGGAGGATAGAGAGGAGAACAGAGGAGAGGAGAGGAGAGCAGAGGAGAGCAGAGGAGAGGAGAGCAGAGGAGAGCAGAGGAGAGCAGAGGAGAGGACAGAGGAGAGGAGAGCAGAGGAGAGGAGAAAAGAGGAGAGGAGGACATAGGAGAGGAGAACAGAGGAGAGAAGGACAGAGGAGAGGAGAACAGAGGGGAGGAGAACAAAGGAGAGGAGAACAGAGGAGAACAGAGCAGAGAAGAGGAGAGCAGAGTAGAGGAGAAGAGGACAGGGGAGAGGAGAGCAGAGGAGAACAGAGGAGAGGAGGACATAGGAGAGAAGAGAGAGAAGAGCAGAGGAGGACAGAGAGGAGGAGGACAGAGGAGAGGAGCACAGAGGAGAGCAGAGGAGAGGAGGACAGAGAATAGGAGAGCAGAGGAGAGGAGGACAGAGAATAGGAGAGCAGAGGAGAGGAGGACAGAGGAGAGGAGAACTGAGGAGAGAAGGACAGAGGAGAGGAGAACAGAGGAGAGAAGGACAGAGAAGGACAGAGGAGAGGAGAACAGAGGGGAGGAGAACAGAGGGGAGGAGAACAGAGGAGAGGAGGACAGAGGAGAGGAGAACAGAGGAGAGCAGAGGAGAGGTTACAGCCAAACAGAACAGAGGAAGAGACAGCAGCAGCAGTAGCTAAATGATGGGTGAGGAGGGACATGGAGGAACCATGATATGGACACAGACAGGCTCCATACAGAAGGTGATGATGGTGGTAACAGTAGGGGTGAAGATTGGTTTTACTATCTATGTCAGCATGTCAACACACTAGGATTATAGGGAAGGGGGATATGGATTGATCTATAAACTTGTCACGACTTCTTCCGAAGTCGGTGCCTCTCCTTGTTCGGGCGGCGCTCGCCGTTGCCGGTCTACTACCCATAACGGATCCACTTTTCTTTTTCCTTTTGTTTTGTCTTTGTTTTCACACACCTGTTTTCCATTTCACAATTATTTGTGCCTGTATTTAGACCCTCTGTTTCACCCATGGTGTTGTGCGGGATTATTCATGTTCAGTTAGGTTTATTTTGATGGCTAGTTTTTTGACGGGTGCTGTGTTCACCCGTGCGTTATCTTTACCGTCTTGTTTTGATCAAGTGTAATTGTTACCTTGTGCCTTGTTGAGTAAAGTACGTTGCTCACTCATTCTGCTCTCCTGCACCTGACTTCATGCACCAGCTACACTCACCTTATGACAAAACTATAAAAGATGATACAAACAGTATATTATGACTCAAGCCTGAGAACATCAGAGGGGTATAGTACAAATCAGGATATAGGAATTATACTAGGAACTTGCCTAAATTTTCTGAAATATATTTGTATTATTTAGAAAAATAAGCTTGAAATGGGCATGGCCTACTTAATTCAACAACCAAAAACACACATCTAAATGTATATCTCTTATGTCACGTCCTGACCTTAGTTGCTTTTTTATGTCTCTATTTTCTTTATGTCTCTTTATGTCGTCAGTCAGGAGCTGCCAGAGCCGCCCGTCAGTCAGGAGCTGCCAGAGCCGCCCGTCAGTCAGGAGCTGCCAGAGCCGCCCGTCAGTCAGGAGCTGCCAGAGCCGCCCGTCAGTCAGGAGCTGCCAGAGCCGCCCGTCAGTCAGGAGCTGCCAGAGCCGCCCGTCAGTCAGGAGCTGCCAGAGCCGCCCGTCAGTCAGGAGCTGCCAGAGCCGCCCGTCAGTCAGGAGCTGCCAGAGCCGCCTGTCACTCCGGAGCTGCCGGAGTCGCGCTTCACTCCGGTGCAGCCGGAGTCTCCCGTCTATCCCGTCCCACACCAGAGCCGCCACCGCGGACAGAAGCCCACCCAGATCCTCCCCTATGGGTTTCGGTTTTGCGGCCGGAGTCCGCACCTTTGGGGGGGGGGGGGGGGGGGGGGTACTGTCACGTCCTGACCTTAGTTCCTTTTTTATGTCTCTATTTTAGTTTGGTCAGGGCGTGAGTTGGGGTGGGCATTCTATGTTTTTGTTCTATGTGTTATAGTTCTATGTGTTTGGCCTGGTGTGGATCCCAATCAGAGGCAGCTGTCAATCGTTGTCTCTGATTGAGAACCATACTTAGGCAGCCTGTTTTCCCACTATGGGTTGTGGGTAGTTGTTTTCTGTGTCTGTGTTTTACCATACAGAACTGTTTCGATTTTCATTTCGTTGTTTAATTTGGTTATTTTGTATTCAGTGTTCAGTTATATTTCATTAAAATGGACACTTACCACGCTGCGTTTTGGTCCGATCTTTCATACTCCTCAGATGAAGAAGATCGTTACATCTTAATAAACCCGAAAATCAAGTTATTTCTGGTTGTTTATCAAAGTCAGCTGGCTAACTTATTGATCCTACTTTGTAGTATACCCCTCAGGCCAGAGGTGTTTTAGCAGTAGAGGAGGCACCTACACAGATACCTGCACCCCTGTACCCGCCCCTTCGCCCTCCCACTCGCCAAGTGCCCATTTGAGTGGTGGTAAACTTAGTTTGAGTGTGTGTAGTAAGCTACCCAGTTTAAATATCAACAGTACTGCCACAGAAGCAGCACTTGAGCATTTATTTCCTTATAGAATCATAGCCGCTGGAAGGGTGCTGGAGGTAAATCAATTTGCCAAAGCTATAGAATTACTGCTATCTGTTCAGAAAGAAATAAAATAATTCAGAATAGCCTAGTACACCTTGCCTGACGACAAACTGAATTCTTCCACTGCTCTATGTTTGCTACATTCTTCAGTCTGAGACTGACATCGTTGAGGTCGATTGTGGTGAAGTTAAAATGAGAGGTTTTGTACAAAACAAAGTCATCAGCGGTTTCTGGGACCAATCAGAATGGTTAGAGAACGTGTTTGCGTTCTAGAAATCATCAGGGAGGTGCTCAGATCCAGACTCATTGCGGGGAAGAAACTAGCGTCCGTGGGAGTGGCATATCGTTTGGCCCGGAGCAAGGAGTTTGGGTAGCCAGGCAATACTACACCATGATTAGGCCAATAATTGAGCCACAGAGGATCAATAGCTTCTTTAAAAAACTGCCTAGTGGATTGTGTGGAGCCCAAATAACAAGGCATAGCCTATAGTCTGGAATGCAAAGCAAATCTGTCAGTGAACAACATGAAGACAAAACAGGCCTTTCGCAATATTTCAAATACAATCGCGGGAAAACACAAGTTGGAAAGCAAATGGCTCCTGCTGAAAAGAAAATAATCTGGGAAATCCTCCTCATATTGTGTGTGTCTCCACACCTAGACCTAGGCAATTGATTGATTCCTGACAAGGTGGTTTTTATTGATTTCAGATTCTCAGTTTGTCATTGTCAAAGTAGCCTATCATTTTGATAATAAAAAACATTCTGCCAAAGTCTCCAGTTGTGATGAATGATGTAGAATTGCATGAAATGCATTTATAAAAGGCCACATTTTTCACAGACCATGCATGGGCTACTAAACATGTGTGAAACTTCTGTCAGCACCTGTACTGCTCTATGCCACTACGCAAATGCAATGATATGCATGCAAGGCTTATAAAAGCTCCAGACCAGGCCTGAGGTGTTTTAGCAGTTGAGTGACAGAGAGTTGAAACCCCTGACATTTATCCTATTGTAATACACAAAAGACTCAAATAGACGTTGTCTGACAAAGAGGAATAATTATAATTCAAGTCTCCTTTTTACAGTTCTCCTTAAAAACTTGTTCATGATGTTTGAGCGGATGGGTTGAATGGATGGGTTGAGGGATGAGTGAGCACGGGGCCCAGTGCTGGTGGGGGATATAGGGCACCTGAAGGAAAACTGTCCACAATACCGACGACGCGGGCCACCGCCGCTCACGAGGACAGGTAGCTCTCGTTCTCCCTGTTTCTGACGGGAGTAAGACATTTAAACGTGTTAACCCTCGCAAGGCTCCTCAGAGCATGTGCAGACCAGCTTGTTTGAGTGTTTACGGACATATTCAATCTCTCCCCATACCAGTATGCTATCCCCACTAGTTTCAAGATGACCACCATTGTTCCTGTATCAAGAAAGCGAAGGTAATGAACTAAATGACAATTGCCCCGTAGCACTCACTTGTCATCATGAAGTGCTGAGAGAGTCTTGTTAAGGGTCATATCACCTCCACCTTACCTGACACCCTAGACCCACTGCAATTCGCATACCGCCCCCAATATATCCAGGGATGATGCAATCACCATCACACTGCCCTATCCCATCTGGGCAAGAGGAATACCTATGTGAGAATACTGTTCATTGACTACAGCTCAGCCTTCAACACTATAATACCCTCCAAGCTTGGGGCCCTGGGTCTGAACCCCGCCCTGTTCAACTAGGTCCTGGACCTCCTGATGGGCGGCATCCAGGTGGTGAAGATAGGCAACAAGCTGCTATGCTGATCCTCAACACAGGGGTTCCACAAGGGCGCGTGCTCAGCCCCCTCATGTACTCCCTGATCACCCATGACTGCGTGGCCATGCACGTCTCCAACTCCAATCATTAAGTTTGCAGACAATACAACAGTGGTAGCCCTGATTACCAACAATGACGAGACAGCCTACAGGAAGGAGATAAGGGCAATGGTGGTGTGGTGCCAGGAAAATAATATCTCCCTCAACGTCAAAAGAGTCAATGAGCTGATCGTGAACTTCAGGAGACAGCAGAGGGACCACGCCACCATCCACAGGGCCGCAGTGGAGAAGGTAAAAAAAAGCTTTAAGTTCCTTGGCATACACATCACTGACAATCTGAAATGGTCCAGCAACACAGACAGTGTGGTGAAGAAGGTGCAACAGTGCCTCTTCAACCTCCGGAGGCAGATGAAAGTCGTCATGTACCCTAAGACCCTGACAAACTTTTACAGATGCACCATTGAGAGCATCTTTTCAGGCTGTATCACTGCCTGGTACAGCAACTGCACTGTTTGCAACAACTGGGCTCTCCAGAGGATGATGCGGTCTGCCCAATGCATCACCAGGGGCACACTGTCTGCTCTCCAGGACATCTACAGCACCCGGTGTCACAGGAAGGCCAAGCAGATCATGAAGGACCTCAGCCAACCAAGCCACAGCCTGTTCACCCTGCTACCATCTAGAAGGTGGGTTCAGTACAGGTGCATCAAACCTGGGACCGAGAGACTGAAAAACAGTTTCTATCTCAAAGCCATTAAATTGTCACCACTAGCCGGTCTCCACCCAATACCCTGCCATGTCACTGTCACTAGCTGGCCACCACCCGGTACTCTACCCTGCACCTTAGAGACTGCTATCTTATGTACATAGTCATGGAACACTGGTCACTTTAATAATGTTTACATATGGTTTTACCCACTTCATATGTATATACTGTATTCTATAGTATATTCTATATATTCTGTAGTCAAGGCCTATCCTGTATAACAATTGCTGTAAACATTTTCCATCCTAAATATTCTACATGTATGATACATATTCTATCCATACTGTCCATACTGTCTATACATCCTATCATATACAGTGGGGAGAACAAGTATTTGATACACTGCTGATTTTGCAGGTTTTCTTACTTACAAAGCATGTCTGTAATTTTTTATTTATCGTAGGTACACTTCAACTGTGAGAGACATAATTTTTTTTTTAATCCAGAAAATCACATTGTATGATTTTTAAGTAATTAATTTGCATTTTATTGCATGACATAAGTATTTGATACATCAGAAAAGCAGAACTTAATATTTGGTACAGAAACCTTTGTTTGCAATTACAGAGATCATACGTTTCCTGTAGTTCTTGACCAGGTTTGCACACACTGCAGCAGGGATTTTGGCCCACTCCTCCATACAGACCTTCTCCAGATTATTCAGGTTCCGGGGCTGTCGTTGGGCAATACGGACTTTCAGCTCCCTCCAAAGATGTTTTATTGGGTTCAGGTCTGGAGACTGGCTAGGCCACTCCAGGACCTTGAGATGCTTCTTACGGAACCACTCCTTAGTTGCCCTGGTTGTGTGTTTCAGGTCGTTATCATGCTGGAAGACCCAGCCACGACCCATCTTCAATGCTCTTACTGAGGGAAGGAGGTTGTTGGCCAAGATCTTGCGATACATGACCCCATCCATCCTCCCCTCAATACGGTGCAGTCATCCTGTCCCCTTTGCAGAAAAGCACCCCCCAAGAATGATGCTTCCACCTCCATGCTTCACGGTTGGGATGGTGTTCTTGGGGTTGTACTCATCCTTCTTCTTCCTCCAAACACGGTCTCATCAGACCACATGACCTTCTCCCATTCCTCCTCTGGATCATCCAGATGGTCATTGGCAAACTTCAGACGGGTCTGGACATGCGCGGGCTTGAGCAGGGGACCTTGCATGCGCTGCAGGATTTTAATCCATGAAGGCGTAGTGTGTTACTAATGGTTTTCTTTGAGACTGTGGTCCCAGCTCTCTTCAGGTCATTAACCAGGTCCTGCCGTGTAGTTCTGGGCTGATCCCTCACCTTCCTCATGATCATTGATGCCCCACGAGGTGAGATCTTGCATGGAGCCCCAGACCGAGGGTGATTGACCGTCATCTTGAACTTCTTCCATTTTCTAATAATTGTGCCAACAGTTGTTGCCCTGTCACCAAGCTGCTTGCCATATACAGCGTTCCTCCCTGAGTTCCCTGAATCCCTATCGGACCTTGTAGTCACAGCAGATAATATTCACATTTTTGGTGATTTTAATATTCACATGGAAAAGTCCACAGACCCACTCTAAAAGGCTTTTGGAGCCATCATCGACTCAGTGGGTTTTGTCCAACATGTCTCTGGACCTACTCACTGTCACAGTCAAACTCTGGACCTAGTTTTGTCCCATGGAATAAATGTTGTGGATCTTAATGTTTTTCCTCATAATCCTGGACTATCCTACCACCATTTTATTATGTTTGCAATCGCAACAAATAATCTGCTCAGACCCCAACCAAGGAGCATCAAAAGTTGTGCTATAAATTCTCAGACAACACCAAAGATTCCTTGATGCCATTCCAGACTCCCTCTGCCTACCCAAGGTCGTCAGAGGACAAAAATCAGTTAACCACCTAACTGAGGAACTCAATTTCACCTTGGCAATACCCTAGATGCAGTTGCACCCCTAAAAACTAAAAACAGTTGTCATAAGAAACTAGCTCCCTGGTGTACAGAAAATACGCGAGCTCTGAATCAAGCTTCCAGAAAATTGGAACGGAAATGGAGCCACACCAAACTGGAAGTCTTCCGACTAGCTTGGAAAGACAGTATCGAAGAGCCCTCACTGCTGCTCGATCAAACTATTTTTCCAACTTCATCGAGGAAAATAAGAACAATCCAAAATGTATTTTTGATACTGTCGCAAAGCTAACTAAAAAGCAGCATTCCCCAAGTGAGGATGGCTTTCACTTCAGCAGTAATACATTCATGAACTTCTTTGAGGAAAAGATCATGATCATTAGAAAGCAAATTCCTCCAAAGCTCAGTTGTCCTGAGTCTGCACAACTCTGCCAGGGACTAGGATCAAGAGAGACACTCAAGTGTTTTAGTACTATATCTCTTGACACAATGATGAAAATAACCATGGCCTCTAAACCTTCAAGCTGCATACTGGACCCTATTCCAACTAAACTACTGAAAGAGCTGCTTCCTGTGCTTGGCCCTCCTATGTTGAACATAATAAACGCTCTCTATCCACCTGATGTGTACCAAACTCACTAAAAGTGGCAGGAATAAAGCATCTCTTGAAAAAGCCAAACCTTGACCGAGAAAATATAAAAAACTATCGGCCTATATTGAATCTTCCATTCCTCTCAAGAATGTTAGAAAAAGCTGTTGCCTTCCTGAAGACAAACAATGTATATGAAATGCTTCAGTCTTGTTTTAGACCCCATCATAAAACTGAGACTGCACTTGTGAAGGTGGTAAATGACCTTTTAATGGCGTCAGACCGAGGCTCTGCATCTGTCCTCGTGCTCCTAGACCTTAGTGCTGCTTTTGATACCATCGATCACCACATTCTTTTGGAGATTGGAAACCCAAATTGGTCTACACGGACAAGTTCTGGCCTGGTTTAGATCGTATCTGTCGGAAAGATATCAGTTTGTCTCTGTGAATGGTTTGTCCTCTGACAAATCAACTGTACATTTCGGTGTTCCTCAAGGTTCCGTTTTTGGACCACTAATGTTTTCACTATATATTTTACCTCTTGGACATGTCATTCGAAAACATAATGTTAACTTTCACTGCTATGCGGATGACACAAAGCTGTACATTTCAATGAAACATGGTGAAGCCCCAAAATTGCCCTCGCTAGAAGCCTGTGTATCAGACATAAGGAAGTGGATACTTTTCAACTCTAACAAAACAGAGATGTTTGTTCTAGGTCCCAAGAAACAAACAGATCTTATCAGTGGTCTTGTATGTCTTCCATTTCCTAATAATTGCTCCCACAGTTGATTTCTTCAAACCAAGCTGCTTACCTATTGCAGATTAAGTCTTCCCAGCCTAGTACAGGTCTACAATTTTGTTTCTGGTGTCCTTTGACAGCTCTTTGGTCTTGGCCATAGTGGAGTTTGGAGTGTGACTGTTTGAGGTTGTGGACAGGTGTCTTTTATACTGATAACAAGTTCAAACAGGTGTCAGATCCCCTCTACTTCAGTAACTCTACTAAATATCTAACCCCTCTTTTTTCCAAAAGAGTCCTTTTGACTCTTATCTCCCATACTAACCTGGTCATTGGAGGGGACCTTAACTGTGTGCTAGACCAATATTTGGATAGATCCTCTACCCGGCGAACCCTTACCTCCTATTCAAGCGAATTCTTGAATACCTACATAAAAAATTCTAACTTATTTGATATATGGAGGATCGCTAACCCTATGGGTTATACTCGAATTGACTACTTTTTGGTTGATGCTAAACTACTCCCCTATACTTGTAATGTGAGGTATCATGATATTATAATCTCGCACCACAGTCCAATCACCTTCTCCCTGAGATTGGGTGACATCGTACCAAACGAGAGGGTCTGGAGGTTGAATCCTCAGCTCCTCACAGAACCAACATTCTGTGACATTTTTCTTTGATACCAACGACAACACAGAGACTTCCCCAGCATTATTGTGGGAAACACTGAAGGCTTATTTGAGAGGCTGTATCATCTCCTTTCAGACTACCAGGAGTAGGCAAAACAGAGGAAAATTGGTAGAACTGGAGGGACAAATTCACTTACTGGATAGGGAGAATGCTAGCCATCCATCTATGGAGAAACGTTTAAAAAATTACCTCTTTAAAATTTGAAATAAATCAGATTCTCTCTATCTTTTCCTTATGCCAAGCAAAAAAAAATTGAGTTTGGTGACAAACCACACAAATTACTCGCCAGACAACTTCGAAAAAATGTGAGTGACCGAATGATTCACAAAGTGAAATCTGCATCTGGGGAATTACCCCCTTCCCCCAAAGACATCAATGACAGATTCTGTCAGTTTTATGAGTCTCTATATACATCTAAAGCAGATCCTAACCCCTAACCTCCTACAGAAATGTTATATTGGAGATAGGTTCATAAATTGGATCCAGCTTTTATATAGGAACCCCTGTGCGAGAATACTCACTAACAAATCATTGTCGCCCCGATTGAACCTTTACAGAGGGACAAGGCAGGGTTGTGCGCTGTCGCCTATGCTCTTAGCCCTAATTATTGAACCTCTCGCTCAGGCGATTAGATCTCATGCAGCAATACACGGCTATAATACTAAAGATACTCTAAATAAGATTTGCCTATACGCAGATGACATTCTCGATGTAACAGAACCCCAAGCTAGTATTCCAGCTTTTCTTGATGTGATTAATTTGTTTGGTACCTTCTCGGGATACAAAATAAATTGTAACAAGAGTGAATTAATGCCCATACGGTTGCAAAACACCTCCTGGCTAGAACATCTTCCAGTTAAGTTATCTTCAGAAGAATTTACCTACATAGGAATTGTAGTTACCAAACAATACGCCTTACTATTTAAAGATAATTTCCCGTCTCTGATGCAAAAACTCAAGGCAAACATACAATTTTGGAGAACTCTCCAAATGTCTCTGCTCGGGAAGAATTAGTGCCATTAAAATGGTCTTCCTCCCACAACTGCTCTACCTATACCAGAACATCCCAGTATTCATACCTAAAACCTTTCATAAACAACTGGACTCAATTATCAATCCTTTCATCTGGGATTATAGAACACACAGGATAGATGGAAGGAGGATTGTCTCTCCCAGATGTTATATTTTATTACTGGGCCACTAACCTCCGCGCTGTTAAGTTTTGGCTGGATGACGCACCTCCGTCATCCAGCTGGTTTAGTATGGAGCGTGAGGAGTGTCACCCCTTCTCTATTGGTGCTGTGATTCTGTCTCCTGTCAATCTGGAGATGTCACTTTATAATAACAATCCTATTATACAGAGCACAGTCCGAATCTGGAAGCAAATTAAAGTCCACTTTGAGCTTAGACCAATGTCATTCATGCTCCCTGTTGCCAGGAATCCCTCCTTTGCCCCCTCTAACCTTGATAACAACTTTGAGCGATGGGGAGAGTTGGGGATAAGTACCATAGGGGATTTATATATAGAAGGGACCTTTGCTTCCTTTGAGTTGCTGAGGGAAATGTATAATCTT